>NW_020439093.1:81110-119002 GCF_000699045.2 Agrilus planipennis
TATAAACATTGAAATAAATCAATTTTTATATAAAAAAGTCTGTTTTTATCGTTCTTTAATATGGCGTATCTTTTTGATCGATTTAATGATTTCAGATGTTTCTACATTGGAAAAGACAAAAAAAAATTATTTCAAAATTGTTTTTGAATGTTATAATAAAGAACAAAAAATTATTTCGGAAAAAATCGCCTATTTTTAATAATTACTATAAATAATAAGAGCTGTTATTAGACGATAGCCTTTATATACCTCTATAACGTCTATCAATTTCATTTAAATCGGTTAAGCCATTTTTGAGAAAAAAAATATTTTCTGATTTTTCGTATTTTTGGATTTATTCAAAAACCAAAATAAATAGAGGTCTAGAATTTCCTGGATTAACGTATCTCATTAGTATCAATATACTCTCAAAAAATTATACAGATATACCTCTGGGGCCGATTCAATATGCTTATCGTCCTATGACCTTACGTGTTAAGGTGTTACGGAATAATAGAAAAGCTTATAAATGAGATGGAATTAGAAAGGAGTCAACAACAAATAGGCGAGATACGTTGGTAGATCACTAGGGCACGTTCTCTGACATGAAGGGCTTGTTAGACAAGTAGAAGCAGGAGTTACCACAGGCAGAGGTAGACCTCAATTAGATAACTGTTTACAAAGAGTTAGGGCTGTCAGATGTTCTAATTTTAATGTGAACATTAGTTCAGGGTAGGAAACAGTGAAAGTGCGTGTCGAAACAGTCTGACGAACCTATGATGAAATAAGCAAAAGATTATAATGCCTTACTTGTATTGTTCACATGTACCCATAAGCTAGATATCTGTATTTTGGACACAATTTTTTATATGCCAAAAATTAATATTTATGGGAATGGGGAAGAAAACACACAAAAATACGGAACATATTACGTGAATGAAAAGAAAGTTTTGAATGTTAAAATCCTAACTCTACCATAACAGCTTGGAAAGTCAGGACTAAAAATACTCTCAAAATTAAAATTGGAAATATAAAGAAATTTAAAATTGAATCTATCTATTTCTGTCATAAATACATTTAAATTTATCCCCAAACTGAACACTAAATATCACCAATGTTGTTTTTATTCCAAAAACTAAACCAATAGCGATCGCTTTTATCAGATTGAAGGTTACATTCCAAAAAATTCCGTTTGCTCTCTGATGATTTCGTCATTATTAGGGTCATTGCTCACAAAATGCCTGCAAGCTGTAGGTATATCGATCTTCTCTATCATAATTATTTCTAAGAAGAATCAACAACTGCTGAGCGGCATTTCTTGTAGAATACGTCTCTCGCTTTATTTTTCATCAAATCGCCGTTGGTCGCGTGAAATTGATGGTCAAGTCGACTTTTTTATCATCATTCAATTTTCTATCCATCCATTTGTGTCCTTTTTTTGCACCATCTGTCTGCAACCGTCTCTCTATTATAACTTCTGCCTTTTTGTGTTAAGTGTGTGATCTCCGTACTTCGCAATGATCTTCTCAAACGTCTACCCATCGTGTAATTTTTACGTCAATGCTGTTCTATTTTTTTTTCTTTTGATATTAAGGAAAATAAGAAAAATATATATGTATTTTATTTATCATAAGAATTAATGCACCACTTAAGAACTAACGTAATTTTTTCTCTCGGCTTTATAACCTGATTTTTTTTTAATGTTAGCCCAGTTCATTCGTAAAGACGATGTGCCTGAAATGGTTTCTATTTTCAACATTATACACATCGGCTTAATTAATGTAAATCTGCTTTATTAATAGAGATAATAGCAAGAATTAAAAACCAACTGTTCCGAAAATACGAGGCTACAGTTTGATTTGAACCACAGCATTGTAATTATGTAACATATACACTGTATTATGTGACCAAAACCGAAATTTAAAAAATTATTTCAAATACACGGTCTTCACAAAAGAATTAGACTATATAAAATAGTCATAAAAATCGGTTTAATGGTTTTAAAGAAAATTAACTTTGAATTTATGTCATTTTTCAACCGACATAAAAAAAGGTTCTTCATTCAACTGTTTTTTTTTTATGTGTACATTTCGCGAATTTCCAAATGTATGCCTCTGGCCATTCCAATTTCGTACCGCATTTCTCATACAATCGTGCAGGTACAATTAAAATAATCTCAATATGTAGATCTAGAGTCTCAATGGCCGCTAAGTCGTAAAACCTCATGTTTTTGGGATATGGTCCCTTAAAGTTGCATACTTCCGCAAGGACTTCCAAAGTACAAATATACCTATTATAAGCATTAAATACGTTCAGGTACACGTAGATGCATCTGTTGATAATTTTTATACCTATGTTCTTATATTGCACATTGTGGATATGTCATGGTTTCGGACCAGGGACGATAATGCACTCTGCAAAAGTGTAGTTGGAACGAAACGTTAATAGGTTCATATACAAGTTGTATATTCTATATTGGTGTCTGATTACACCTCTGTCTATAACTTTCAAGGAAATAAAACGCTAAACCTTCGAATTTTCAGAAAAGTCAGGTTGAGATGCGGTTTTCTACATTTTTCTAATACACCGATGCATTTTTGATATGATTATTTCCTCGATACGTGAAATTGTATCTTGAAAGTCCTTGGAAGAATCAAACTTTAAGAGACCATATCTGAAAAAGAGTGCCATTTTACGTAAGGATCTAGCTGCGTCCTTTTAAAAAAATGTATGTTTATTACAAAACAAAATAATTTTTGCAGTAGAAATTACCACAAATGGCGTAGTGAACGCCATCTGTAGTACGATGCTACATTTTAGGATTACGTATTCGCCAACAAGGTCCATTTAAAAATATGGATATCTACTTGCTGAAACGAATCCCGCCGTAGCTCACCTCAACGTGATAGGCACGTTACCATAATCGAATAAAATAATTCGAAGTGGTCTGTATTCTGTCGAAACTGCCAGAAGCGGATCGCGATTTCCATCTTTTTGGATCTCATCAGCGCGTCGCAGGCAGCTCGACAGAACACAGACCAACCTTTACCTGCTGTCTTAAAAGCGCGTTTTAGAAAATACCACAAATGGCGTGGTGAACGCCATCTGTAGTACGATGCTACATTTTAGGATATCCTAAGACAGCAGGTAAAGGTTGGTCTGTGTTCTGTGGGAGCTGCCTTCGAGGCGCTGATGAGATCCGCGTTGGCAGTTTCGACAGAATAGAGACCACTTCGAATCATTTTATTCGATTATGGTAACGTGCCTATCACGTTGAGATCAGCAACGCCGGGATTCGTTTCAGCAAGTAGATATCCATATATTGAAATGGACCTTGTTGGAGCATACGTAATCCTAAAATGTAGCATCGTACTACAGGTGGCGTTCACTACGCCATTTGTAGTATTTTCTAAAACGCGCTGTTAAGACAGCAGGTAAAGGTTGGTCTGTGTTCTGTCGGAGCTGCCTGCGATGCGCTGATGAGATCCAAACAGATCGAAATCGCGATTGTCGTCTGGTAGTTTCGACAGAATACAGACCACTTCGAATTATTTTGTTCAATTTTCACAGTAATTAATCTAAGTTTAAACTGTACTGTAAATTTTCTAAGCATGTCATAATTGTTATCCTTCCTTCTGTACATGTACAGTCATTTCACTATCCTTCAAACTTTACACTAACTCAATTATATCATTCACAATCGTTACCCGTTACAAAACAAATAAACAACAAATAAGGAAACTAACTTACAGAGATGTGTATTTCGAATCTCCCACCATCTACCATTTCAAATACACCACCCACACAAAGTGAAGATTCATTTAACTAAAAGACTGAAGGATTGCTTAGGCCTACATTCGATATCCAGGATGTTTTCGATTAAAAATCATCCATTTTGACGTATTACCGTCGCGACAGAACAAATGCAAAAATGTGGGAGGGTTTAAATGTCTCTATTCGGCTGTACAGTTGGTTACATATACATACATTCTAATAACAATTAAATTTTTAATGCTTAGATAACGTTTAAAGCATAATTATTGAAAATTTCGCCGAAATTAAAATGTAGATAACGATAACGGTACCCTTCGTCCAAGTTTGGACGGCATTAGCTAGTTTCTTAATATTTATTTCTCTATTTGTTTGTGATGGTAGATACTTTTATGTTAGGTTAGGTTAGGTTGTTCTTGTATGCGGCAAAGTTAAGCATCTGAGAGACAAATGGGAAACTACAAAAAATAGCCACATATTTATTTAATCTTAAGTTGTAGTGCTGCATTCTATATTATGACAATTTAGTCCAAATTTAACGTTAGGTACCATTGTACAGCTCCTTCAATTCAGTAGATTAAATACTTACGTAATTTCGACATTAATTGTCTTTACCAGGCAAAACTCCCACGAAGTATTTAACTTCCCCATTTAGACGACAGTTTTCGAGATGTGTGTTGTGTAATGATCGTCAATTCAATTGTAGAGTTTGAAAGTCAAAGCTTCTTGGTTTATCAGTTTTCACAAAAGGGGAATGCCTCATTTAATTATTTAACTCTTGTGTAAGAGTAATTTTGATAACGTTCGAATTGAAACTTTGACACGAATGCTCTATTGAAGTTAGGTAGGTATAATTAACTTCGTCTACTTTTAATGTTTAATTTTTCGTCAAGGAGAGTTATAAGCATCAAGTCCCTATCATTTTCTTCGGTTGAATAATTTTCCGGTTAGCTCTCTTTAAACTTTTCAATGCTTTGTTTCGAATAATGTTGATGAATGAATGAATGAATGAGTCCATATAATAAACTCTTTGTTATTACGCAAACCTCGTAAACTTGACAAAGCTTCAAATATGCTAAGGCTGCATCGAGTTAATGTAGCTTTGTGAATTTTAAAATATGCTAACATAGATGCATTAAAATATTTTTGCTTACATAAGGGTAAAATGGTTATAATATATGTCAGGATGAACTAATAACCTGTTATACTTGGTGTCATGCATGTGCTAGCCAAGACAGAATTCCAGAAGATTCAGACCCCTATTCTCCTAGTTTGGTAAACATCAAATAAATTAAGAGCTTATAAAATATATTAAATGAAGTTAAAACTGCTCATTACTAAATGCATGTTTGAAAACTTCTAAGCCAAACTGATTTCCTTTAAAATTATTTTAAACTTGTACCTATATTGTAAAATCATGTACTGTTTATTTAGAGCAGATGTAGGTATAACAGAAATAATTACTTTTGGTTTAACACGTAAATTATGAGAATAGTTCAGAATGTTGATCAGTAATTTATCGAAACTACTAGACGCGAATCGCAATTTCGACTTTATTTGATCCCATTAGCACGCCATTGTTAGTCTCTATAAATTACCTTCCAAACAAAAGATGATTCTTATAAGAATATTTATATAATATCGACGATATTTGCTGTAAACGCCCTTACTAAGGTATGTACTTGTTCAATGGAGTTACCTACCTTTCAATATATTAAAGTGAATTCATTTTTTTATTAATTTTGCCACTATAGATAACCTCAAATTGATGTGGATTAATTGATTTTACGCTCTCGCCGGAAATCAAACCCGGGTCTCTGAATGATATATTTTAAAAGAATTTTAATTAATTTTTGAATCAATTTTTACCACTGTAAACCTCAAATCTTGTTCTAAAATATTTGGATTGCTTTTATTTGAAATTTAGCTTCACTCGGTTCTCAATTGGTCAGGGGTGCTTAAGTCAAAATGTGTTTTAAGAAAAAGATGTAGAGTAAAAAGTTATATATGTTGAATAAACAAAGACATTTGTTTTATGTAGTTTTAAGCTTCCTTAACTTAATCATTCGAAAAGTTACTTCGTAAACACACACTTTCAAACAAAACAAGTCTGTTCTTTCAGGATTATGTCGTCGGCCAAACAAATACATAGACACACAGACAAACGGGCAGATCTTTCAAACATCTTTCAACTTCTTACCTACATTTTTCTCCTTGGGGTTTAAAAATAGGAAGACACAAGTATTTCTTGTGATAAAATACTTAAACGCAATACTGTGGGCTTTTTTATTTAGTTTGTCTAAGGTTGTAATAAAAAGTCCAGATCCGAAGTAACTTAAAATGTGTTTAATTAAGAAATAAGTTGCATAAAAAAAGTTGTGTCAAAACGTGTTTTTCTGTGATTATACGAGTAGTTTTTAGTGATTTTCCAGGTTTGTAGTTACCACTGTGCACTATTTTTTAAGACATAAACATCACTCAACTATTGAAGAATACTTTTAATAGACAAGATGTACTTAATTAATTCCATCTTAAGTGGTACGTCTTTAACTGGGTCGTCTTCCGTCTTTTGGCACTTCTTTAAGGAAGGATGAAATACACGTCTTTAATTTCCTACGTCGGAAAAATACGTTTGTTAATACACGTCTTTATTTTTCTCTTAATATTAGAGCCACGTCTTATGTGTTTTCTCGTCTGCCTCTGCTGATCAACTTTTTTCAACCCCTTATCTAGCCCCGCCCCCCGCGATATTCGCCGTCATTCGCGATTCGCCAATATCAACGCCCAATTAGTAAATTCCCAAAATTGTTCATCTTGTGAAATCATTTTAATTAAGTGTATTAGGTACAATGGAGACGATGCCTTACTGTCAGGAGCGGACAAACCATAAACTGGCTACAGCAGAATTAAAAAAAGCTAATAAAAAGAAAATTTATTAAAAATAAAA
This sequence comes from Agrilus planipennis, assembly GCF_000699045.2. NCBI lineage: Eukaryota > Metazoa > Arthropoda > Insecta > Coleoptera > Buprestidae > Agrilus > Agrilus planipennis. The sequence continues at coordinate 87,808 of NW_020439093.1, forward strand.
ACTAGTTAAAAAAAAACAGGTGCAAATGAGTACACGTGAAAGAAGTGAAACTTCGATCTCTATACCTTTATAACGAATAAGTAATGATTGGTGAAAGAAAGAGAGAATATGAGAATTTTCAGGATTTATGTTTTCCAACATGTTTTATCTTTAGTCCACCTAAGGAGTGTTACTTTAATACGTTTTTATGTAATTCAATAACAAAAAAAGGTCAAATTTTTTTCGCTTTCGTTTATTTTTCCAAGTGCTTAAGAAACCGTAAACTATCAATAACTACAAGGAATTAGAATTAATACATAATAATACTCACTCTTTAATAAATATTAATTGTTGTTACATAAACATTTACTGTTATATAACTGCACAGATATAACCAAAACATTAATTTAGCCCTACAGTATAATGAATATACATTATACTATAATATATGAGATGCCGGTTACTAACAGCTGACTGTAATACCGATATGCGCATACGCGCTTTTCTATTCTCATATCCTATCGCTTCGCGTGACGAATCGTTGCAAAACGTGTCGTTTTATGGCCTTGAGATTTTACTCTCATCGAGCCCAAAGAAGTTTCACTTCAATAAAAATACTAACCCATATACTATCTAAGAAGAATAATTTTTTATATTTTTCTGGAACACATCAGTACCTGTAGTGGTTAATATAAATAATTAATAACGATTTTTCTATGTTTAGAGTATGGATGCTTGCACCACTTGCAAAATTTGTGGAGGATATCGCCTTCTTCCCTGTCCCATCTGTAACGGTAGCAAGAAGTCTGTCCACAGGAACCATTTCACTACCGAGTTTGTCGCTCTAAAATGTATGAATTGTGACGAAGTTGGATTAGTGAAGTGTACGTCTTGTTAACAACAATACGATTCTATTTACTTATTGCTTTCTAGTAGGAAATACGAACTGCTGCAATATTTGGTCAATCTTATTTGTAATACATCGTAACTGCCTAATGTAATAAAGAATAAAGGACTGCTATTCAATCATTCTGTTTGGTAAAAAAGCCCGCATGTTTATGTATATATTTTATTTAAAATGAGCTCAGACATGTATGCGTTAATTTGTTGTAACTTCTCAATTTGTTATTTAAGTTTTTCTGAATGACTTTAATAAACCGTCATAAGTAAATGTTCCAAATTTTTTATCATAATGTCAGGAAATACAATTATCTAATATGTAAGGAAAATTTTATTTTTGTAAAGTAATCAAGGTAAGTGACATATTCAATATAAACTTTATTAATATCGTGTGAAATATTTTAAGAAACATTCAATAGTGATTAATATTTAATATTAATGTGAAAATTCCTTCAATTTTTTTCCACAAAAAATTACCTCAGAATAATGAGAAAAAATTGTTGCTGATGTCATGCCCTCGCCGGGAATCGAACCCTACACCTTTGCGCACCAGTGCTCTGACGACTCATCTAAGATCAACGATTTCTCTCATTAATTTGAGGTAATTGGTAGTGGATAAAAATTAATAGAATATTCACATTAATAACAAATTTTATTCATTGAATAAAGTTTTGTCTTCCAAAAGCTGTTAAAGACATTATTAAATAGTAATACCTTGAATTTTATTTGTAATTATGTTTTAAAACTAGGTAATTGTAAGTTCTCATAGTCACGATTTTTACTAGCCAAACCTCATATATGTATATTTGGTATTTTGAAAGATCAAGCATCAGATGTCACTAAGTTCACCTTCTATTAGAAAGGCCTTGAAAGTTATCATAACGTTGCTGTTGTTTGTCTCATCGTGAATGTTAGTACGTCAGTTCGGAATCCATTTTCTCGCGGTGGTTCTTTAATCGTAATTCCGATGTTTATACGCGTGTGATATGTGTTTTGGTACGAAATTAGGCAGTGATTTTCGCGTTCTTGAACAAACATTTGTGACTTTGATACATTTATTGAAACTGTGTGCTTAATTATGGAAAGTAGATCTTGGATAATAATAAGGTAAGTTTGCTCTCTTATTCATGTAAATAATTAAATGCTAAGGCTTGTGAAAATATTTTAAGTAAAGCGTAGGAGTCCAAAAGTTATAATTGTCTCTATTTCGTTCGGCTTCAATAATTCTAATTTCATTTTCCACATTGACTACCGACGCTTCTCAAAAAGGATTGTGATGGAGATGGCTACTCATGAGCGTAGCGACAGATTTTTCGTAGGAGGGGGTAGATATCTAATAACTGCAAATTTATATAGGTTTAATGCGTTTAACGTCTAATTTTTTAAACTTTGTGCCTATTTCGTGACGCGTCAAAGCAATGAGCTTGCCAGGGGGCAAAGACTGGAAATAATTAGTAACTATATACTTCGGCGATTGTAAATTCTGCCGATTTAAAGGGTGTTTATTAATTACAGTGGTAAATTCGGTAGGAAAAGTTTCGTAACCTTCAAAAATAAATAATAAATTCGGCCGATTTGCACTCAGACAGGCGCAGAAAATAAAAGGATCATCTCAAGTGTCAAACGCGGATGATGATGAGGATACATATACATATAAGTAATAGGTAGAAGAGGTAGGAATAAGTGGTCTCTTAATTAATTAATTTACTTCTGACAACAGAAAAATTTATATTTTAGATAATTTGAAACATCACATCACTGTTGTACAAGTTTTTAAAATTTATAAGCAGGATTGGTGCATTTTATTAAAGATGACTACATCTTAATACCAGAGATGTGATTTATTTGAAATACTTGCATTTAAAATGCAAATACGAAATAAAAAAATAACCATTTATATCTTGCATTTAGACACTTTTTTGAGAAAACCATTTTGTATTTTATTTAAAAGTTAAGTTTTACTAGTATCACCGCTGTAGCATTATATAAAATAATGAATGAAAGTTTCTCTTATTGGATATTGAGGGTATTAGAAGCTTGAAAATGACGAGAGCCCAAAAAATTTTAAACTCCTTGGAAGTGGATAATCTAAAACACTGGATCAGTATTGTTTTTTGGGCTCAATAGTCATAGTCCATGGAATTTTGAAGTTTCAAATTGATATCAGCACCTGCCAAATCACCAATTATGGTACCTTTAGCAAGGAACTACGAAATTCTATGAATTAAGTACTACAAAACAGCCCGTAAAAGAATATCGAATTGATATACGCCAGCTGTGCAGAACTGAAAAATACAAGATATTGTAGTGTGCTAATAAATACATATAATCCAAAATTTTTAGAAAACGATTCGAAAAAGTTCACTCATTAGATGAACCCAAAGCTAATGAAACTATCGATTCCATTTCTTTCTCTTATTATAATGTGTAAAAGATTAGAAACAAAATGGGGTTGTAAATATGTTGTTATAAAATAGTTGGTGTTGATTTTACATTTAATAAAATTATTTGCAACCCTATTTTGATTCTGATCTTTCACGTTAAGCAAACTATTTTGGTATCAGTGTCTATTTTTCAATTAAAACGGTTACAAAGGCAAACAAGGAAGTATGTAGAAAAATTATTTATTGCTAATGTGAAAAACTGTAAAGTAAAGATACATAAACTCAATCTCAATCACTTTAAACAGAAAATTATGAATTGTACTCAATTTTCGCAGCTGGTGATATAGTGCAAACACCACTATTAGTCTAGAAAAAGTCCAATATTTTGAAAATGAGCATATGCCTGCAAGGTTTTCTTAAAAAATATTTTATACTTAAATAAATGTAGAATATTACTTAAATCGGTACTAAAAAAGGTATTTTGAAAATACGTATTTTGCATTTAGCATTTATAATACAAAAGGGAAATATATTTTCTATTTTACATTGGAAATAACAAATCAAAAATCTATTTCCATTTTGTATTTAAATACATATAAAAAACCATTTTGCACGTTTCTAGTTAATACACACGTACGATAAATGCATTACTAAAAGAAACTGCTACTTTCTTTGTTAAATCTTTGTTTTATTGTAGTTTAATGTTCCTTTTCCATGACTAAATACTTGAAGCAATGTGTAGAAACTTAGTTTTCGGTAGATTTTAGCGTAGCGGTCGAGATTACGCTTTGACTTATGGTTAATGAATTCTTCTACCTGTCGTAATGACCGGCCGAATTTACCACTGCCGACATACTTATCAAGAACTGAAACGCTGTTCAAGTATATCTATCATAACGTCGAATAGATAGTATTAGTCATAAGATTGCATTAGCGATGTAATACAATGAGAGTGAATTTTTTCGGTGATATCAATGTACGAGACATGAACCAAAGTTTCCGGAATGATTTATTAGATAATCTAGCAAAATTTATTTAATGTAAAACATCAATTATTCCACATTTAAAGTACAGGGATCATGTGTAGTTATACCATACTTATGGACCGAAAACGGATGATAGCTAGGATTCTTCGATTTTATACCGCATGCCTTTATGAGGATTAATAACTTACCCTCGATAAGAAAGGTAAGAAGCTTCTTGACCGATGCACGCTTTCCGGTCGTGATGAAAATTAAAATCATATTTGTAAAAAAAATGTGTACTTCCATGAGATCATATTGCATGCCTTTGTAATTTAAGACAGCTAAAGGTGTTTTAAGGCTTAGTATCGAAAGGGCTAAAACGGTCTTGTGTAGGTACTTGTAAAAAGAAATGTATAAAATTTCGTGTTTTCAGATTGCATGAAAAAGAAAAAGAAGGAAATTGTAGTTATGGAACACTATAAACAAAAATACAACGTGTAATTATACAACACGCTACTGAAGTAAAACTTCTTCAAACATACCGGGATAGGGGTTAAGGAATTGGTTTAATGGTATTTGTACTTATGCTTCGCACGAGTGCAATGTTGATGGTAAATATACTATAGAATGTCTTTATATACAACAATCACAGCTTTTTTTGTCATTAGACAATACAAACCGGCCGGTACCGCCGCAACCGCCATGTCCCTGCATTTTAAGTTTATAATATCTTCGAAAATATTCATTTAAATTACATACTGTAAAGGGCCATATTGATCTATATTAAATGCACAATTGTAGGGGGTATTTAAATTATTTACGAAGAATATTCAAATGATAACACTAATTTATATGATTTATTTTATATTGAACAAAACTAAATCTGAATTAAACGTACCTATGATAATAAAATGATATATATAAACTTGTATAAAATGAAAACACTTATTACTTATGTATGAATGGCCTGATAAGTCCGAGATGACACATCTGTAAAATAAACAAAAGAAATATGTGAGCGACCAATTCAACCATCAATAAATCAATATAACGAAGTGAATAAACACATAATAGTTTATGATTTATATTACAATCTTTTCCGGATCACAGGTATTAAGGGTCAACTCGCGAAATACCTCCTCGGAAAATAAATTACGCTAGTCTAGAGTATCTACCATGGTAAACAGTGTAACGGCATGCTTTCACTAAGGTACTAAGGGTCAACTCGCATAGTACCCACTCTATAAACAACTAGCGGAGTATGAAGGGTCAACTCGCATCATACTCGAACACCAAAGCACTAAGGGTCAACTCGCATAGTGCTCAACACACATATTGAAATATAATCATAAAAGCTCATAATCATTAATGTAAATGAATTACAATTAATTAACCAAGTAAAATTGATCACCCAGTGAAATAACTCACCTTTAAGGTATATTGATAGCAACAAAACTAACACTTTCACAAAACAGGTGAATAATACTATTTAACTGATTTTTATATTTTCCACTAACGACGACTTACGAAAGACTGTCTGTATAAAAGAGATCTTGCCATCAGGAACCGTGCGTGTGGTTATTAAAAGGGTCGCCTGTTCTAGGCGTTATCGCGTCGTTCATATAAACAAAGTCTAAAGAATTTGGACGAGGGTAGACGCATAAGTTATAACATCTGAAGACTGCTTCATAATATTTTAGCCTTAACAGAAAGATTCGTTTTACGAAAATAACTTACTTCTTACACAATGTATTTAAAAGTACTTAATTGGATAAGGATTAATACTGTATTTCACAAAATCGCTTCGTAAATAAGCCATTATTTTTCGTAAAAAGTAAAGAATAAAAAATGGTTATTGTGGGTTATCCCTAAGAGATAGGCATATACCATCGCGGACATTTTTGTAGACCTTTTTAAGGTGTACAATACTTTAGTATATTATTTTGATCTATCTCGTAGGGTTTGCAATGTAAGCGCAAAAGAATGTGTTTATTTACGACATCACATTACAAACCTCTAAAATTATCAGTGTTTCTCTACTATATTATGCACATATTATACATATACACCTTCCTCTTGAATTGCTCTATATATTTAAAAAACCGCATTAAAATCAGTTGCGTAGTTTTAAAGATCTAAGCATACATAGGGACAGACAGCGGGGGGAATGCGTTGCATGATTTCGTTACATAGCAACTCGCACGAAACGAACTTACCCTACCGTGCGTAAAGAAGTTTCACTTCAACAACAAAATTGATAAGCAATTTGGAAACCCAGAATCTTACAGTTTTTTTCAAGTGCATCCTATCAAACGTAACATACATGATGTTACGGAAAATGTTCTTTTATAATAACAATTTTAATTTTAACAGTGACCTGATAGGGTGCATCGGTTAAGAAGCTTTTTATATTTTATACCTGCTACTATAGCTTCCGGTCTAATATCCCAGGAGTATTTAAAAGTCTTCCTTTGCAAACATGATTATAGGGTAGCCTGCTATTTCTCTTGGATCGATAGTGTTGGAAACAGAAGAAAATCGGAAAGGGCAATATCTGGAGGATAAGGTGGATGTTTAAGCGTTTCTATGTGATTGTGCCTCAGCACGGAAGTTAACCAATTTTTATATCATTCTCCATGTCATCCATCCTTTTGCCTAAATATTTCCCCAGCCGGCTTTTCTTCTGTTTTGGAAGATACAACGGCGTGACACTAAAAGGGGAACTCGCAGGCCTTCTTTGACAATTTACAAAGGAACACTTCTTACGGGCCTTCTAAGCAGGGCAGGAGCGGTAGGATAAGCGTATCACTTCACATGAATACTACTTTGAAGTCGATTCCTGACGTTATAGATCAAAATGTTTCTTATTAATTAGCAGTAGTAATTTCACAATTCCTGTTTTTCCACTTGACTGGGTCATACTAAAAAAAAATATAGTTTAAAGGGAAATCGATACATGCAAAATGTATTTAATTTAATTCAAAATTATTGGCTAATTTAATTCATTATTCGGAGACTGATTGTGAGATAATGATTATCTACAATCTGTTTTCACTTTTTATTTACTTCTTGATGTTGTTCATCTAGTCAAATTGATTTATTTTTAATTGTTGACTATTCGACGACTATTAACTTATGTATCGTACTGGAAAAGAAAATAGGTAAAGACTTACAAAAATTTGGGAGATTACATTCCATGCAACAACTTATGTGACCTACATTATAATTAATTTATGAAAAATCATATAAACTGTGAAACTATATTTACAGTAACAATAATGCATCGCATAGTAAATAAATATGTCGAAATTTAATATAAATTTTTTATAGCGCAGCATTTTCTGTTTACTTTGAAGTTACTTTGGAGAAATTTTAATAATAGCGCATTCGCTTTCACTGTTCCTGTTATCAACTTTTCCAGTCCAATTACATTTTTCAATATTCGTCAACAAATTTCAATATTGGTCAACAAATTTCAACATTGGTCAACGAATTTGTTATTGATTTCGATTTCTAATAATAACTCCCACAGTTTTTCGATTAATATTATATAACAATTTCCCCTGTTTCCTCGATGTGTAGATATTGAAACATGTGAGAACATGTGTGAAGTCCACGATGACACTCACGTGTTGCAAAACGAGTTTTGTATATATAGAAGAGCGGAGGAGTAAATTTCCATTTACCATCTAAACGATTCTTCGGCAGAGTGTTCTGGTTTTACAGTTTGAAAAACCTTTTTTAGAATTCTTTCCTGAAAGGTTTCAGCTATTAAAATGAAATGAAAGTAATTTTTTCTTCATATTTACTTTTATACAAAGGTTGTGGATAAGTCAGCCCAACATCTCATATGAGATTTCCATGTTAACATTTATCAAAAAACTTATTTTTTCCCAATTAAAGGTAGCTATTAATTGTTTATTTGGTAATGTGTGGAATGGTACCTAATTTTGACAATAGCTGGACTAGAAGTAAACAGAAATAATATATAGGTACCTACCAACTATTTCAGATAGATATAGAGTGTAATTAATTAGAAAATAACGACTCCCTCAGAAGCTCTATCATTTATGAGTCAAATTTGAGAAAAACAAGCCAGCGCTTTATATCGACAAATATTTACTTGATATAAAAAAGCAACTTTGTAAAACTTATGTGAATATTCTGCTATTTATTGACTGTATATTTTATCAATTAAACATTCTTAAATATTAATTTTTTTCATTGTCTGATATTTGAAAGTTAAATTTTATGTTGGTAAATGTGTTAATAGTATCAAGAATTTTTAAATCTTAATTTGGCAATCCCAGCCTGCTTCCCTGTGTCAGTTCCAATTGTTTTATTTATTCGGATCCGTCATATCGGAAACGCCTAAACAACATGGCGCAGATGAAGGAAAATTCTTCATAGTTCCTATAGTGTACCGTGCAATTAGTGTTTTAATATCTGTTGAATGCTTAGTATTGGTGCAATAAGGGATTGGACCGACATAAACGCTCAAAAAAGGAATTTTATTAAAGATGAAAAGTTTTTGATTTTGGCCATATTCAGACGTTGTGAATTTAAAATTGGTACGAAGTATGACAATATAAATAGACAGTTGTACTTGGTTAGAAAGAATATCTCGGTAGTCCACAAAAGCTAAAAAGTTGCAATTAAGTGACTTTCCTAGCATCCTAATTACATTTGTAAAAACTCAGCAGGCTCTGATCAAGGTTACAAAACGTGCAATTTATTGTATTGAATTTTCTATTGCAATTTTGATATAAAATCCAGGGTTGCGGTAAAAGGTCGTTGATATATTGATTTGTAGAAGATGTAAGCTCTCAGTATCCAGTCTTTTAAATTACCTGAACTGACTTCAAAATTCTGGAATTCTAATAACCCTCGTCTTTATTGAGTTTCTAACCCTATGAGACATTTTGGCATTACAAGAGAACTTTAATTACATCTACAACCAAATATTTGCAACTTAACTTACTAAGTTGAATATAATAAGTTCAGGTCAGTCTAATAACCTAAAGGGTTAACGATAAAACAAAAGTAATTATGAATTAATTAATTTCTTGATTAATAGATTTTGTAAGTTCTTTTTATTAGCATTCAAGCCCCTATCCCTCTGTCTTCCTTGAAAATTTTAAATAAGAAAACTAAAACCCAAAATTCCACATAAAAAAGCGTTAAAAAAAATCTAAAACGCGATTCGACACTAAAGGTGTAATCAGTTAGGGAGTCTTTGACACTACTAATATAAGTGTTAGGTATTAGTTTCTATACCTAAAAGGAGAAACCAAACTTTTATGGCAAAGCAAAAATCACAGTTTTCGATTGTAATTAAATATCAGTAAATTTATTTCTGCTGGGATTTTATTTTTACAAATTCGGGTCCAAATTGTAATTTTCATTATATTCGATTACGAAGCAACGGGTTATTGTAAATATCGCTTCAATATTTAGGTAAATTTTCCTTTTTCATTTTCTCCGTGTAAATGTGCATAAACAATTGGAAGTAATAACCTCGAAAATTGTATTAACTATTTTTAGTTAAAATACACAGCAGAATATTGATGATTACTGACTTGCTAAACATATATATATTCAATATATGTACTTAATATACATGTTTTGTCGTAATATTATCTATTTATAATACATATCTACAAATATACGTAACATATAAATTAAAAAATGCCTATCCACAACATCGAAATAAGTAGAAAATACCACAAATGGCGTAGTGAACGCCATCTGTAGTACGATGTTACATTTTAGGATTACGTATTCGCCAACAAGGTCCACTTAAAAATATGGATATCTACTTGCTGAAACGAATCCTGGCGTAGCTAACCTCAACGTGATAGGCACGTTACCATAATCGAATAAAATCATTCGAAGTGGTCTGTATTCTGTCGAAACTGCCAGACGCGGATAGCAATTTCGATCTTTTTGGATCTCATCAGCGCGTCGCAGACAGCTCCGACAGAACACAGACCAACTTTAACCTGCTGTCTTAACAGCGCGTTTTAGAAAATACCACAAATGGCGCGGAAACCGCCATCTGTAGTACGATGTTACATTTTAGCTTAAGCTTCTGGCAGTTTCGACAGAATACAGACCACTTCGAATGATTTTAATCGAAATAAGTAATTGCGTTTTTTAAATTCATATGTTATTTATATGCTATCAAGATACCAACAACCCTTAAAAATTTTGTCTGTCCATCTGTTTGTACTGGTCAATTTTCGAAACAGCCGAACCGATTTCAATGGAACTTTGCACACGTGAAAGATGTTGTCACGAATTACTCAGTTAATTGTTCATCGGTTACAATAATTGTGTTTATTAAGCTGGTTATTATTAATAAATTGCAAATACAACTAATGACGATTGAAGCAAGCAACTGCAATTATGGCTGTTAAAACATACGGTTCGATGACTGTTTTAACAAATGAAATGAAATATCTAAATCACATTTTGGAAATGAATAGGAGATTAGGGAGAGAGGGATCATGTAAAGATTTCGTCGGTTTCGAGGATCTGTTCGGTCGTGTATGCGGGAAATTTAACAAGTAGGCCAGATCTGGAACACATTCGTCTAACTAATGGTCCAAGTCGCCGTTCCAAAGCAACGGGCCAAGGGTAAATAAGTAATATGTCTTCCATAAACTAGATCAATGAAGGGGGAAACGTAAAAGTAAGTTAATGATGTCCGCTGTTGATTTAAACCTTTAACCTAAGAATAATTGCACACGTAAGATATAACGTTTTTAATGGAATGAAACTACGTTGAATGCCTTCAATGAAATCAGATTTCCAGAAATAAGAAGTAGATAAAACAGTAACTTCGACGGAATTTTGAAGCAAACAAAAGTTTAACCAAAGTCATTGATGCATCCAAATGAAAAAATGTCAGGTTATTTAGTATTTCACAAACATCCCTACAAAATTATCCAAGCATAAAGATTTTTATTCTTCATAACTACAAGATATTCAAAAGGTACGAGAAACCGTTGTTATCGTAGATTCAAAAATTCCTGATGGTAACATATGTTTGCAGGACATAAACGTGTTTGATATAAATGGAAGAATAACCCTAAAATTAGAATGAGAATTAGTTCTTATATTCAATGAGCAATAGAAACGGTAAAACTGACTTTTACGTACATACATAGGTAAGTAAATATTTTAATACGTAAAATTACAATATGAGCCTACCTTTATTAAGCAAAAGTTAACATATATCTTTAGTACCCCCCTGTAGCTAGCCTTTAACTCGTTATTGCTTGTCCTGTAAAGACTAGTCATAGAAGAGCACTATGAAAAGTGGAACTTTTCATCATCATCATGATAAATTCTTAGTCTGGTACCCGTGCACTGAAACTGTGAGACAAGCAAGTGTATAGAAGTATTCACAAGTGCCGTGTATTTACACGGCAAAAATTGTTTTCAGGATCGTTTTTCTCTCTGAATTGTGCAGTTAACAGAAGAAATTATAAAGTGTGGCGGATAATAACACCGCTATATTTAATTTAAAACGTATATTTGACTAAACATTATATTACACCCTTTTGTAAATATTTCTACTCGAATTCTTTTGTATCTGTCTTTCTATTATTATTATTCTCTGTGAAAATATTTGGAACAGTGTATTCAAATTGTTTTGTATTCAATTCTATCGCTATCAATAACTTTTATTACTTGTACTTTCCAGTAATCCCTATTAATATTTCAGCTTCGCGTACTAACTTCTTGCAATTTTACGCATAATTCATCGAAACTCCTAATGGACATTCGAAAATAATTAAAAAATTTGGAGCTATCCTCTCGTAGCTCATGAAATAATGTTACAAATTCACCCATCAATTGTCTGTTTTCAAGTAGTGGATGAAGCCAAAATCTTCTTGTTTTTTGTGCTTTTCTGCGAATATGCCATATCATTAGTAACAACATGTGCGGTGTGAACGCAAAGCAAAACGAAATTACGGCATGGCACGGCACGGAACGGTTGCCGTTAGAAAACCGTCTGTGTGAAAGGAGGGTAACCTTTTCTTTCCCACCGCGCCCATCGTTTCTGTTTTGCACTTGTACAGCGCCACGTTCCAGACATACACCATAACAATTTTTTTTTAATTTCTAAATTAACCGTTCGCGAGCACAGTGACTTCCTTTTATTGAAGACGACTCGATCCTGCACTATCTTCAGCCTTATATCCCTACCATTCCTTTTATCCTGACTTATTTTACTTTCAAGATATCGAAAATCAGCAACTTTTTCTAATTTTTCGTCTCCTATCTTTATATTTTTCATAGCGATAATAATAAATAGGTACCATTAGCAACTCCGTTCTTTAGCAACGTGATGGTAATCAAACAACGAAAAGGGAGAAAAGGATAGACGAAAATGTTTGAATGTTTTGAGCAACACTTAACTAGGAATGCCCAAATATTTAAACCTTCTTCGTACTGTCACTTTACAAAATGTGTGGCAAATATAACCAGAGTATGTTGTCTCTCGAAATTAATTTTGTGCGAACATGCACGAGACATCTTACCCCTTGAATTAATTTGCGCTAAAAGCACAAACGTGGTATCTGACAATAACTGACATGAAAATTTGAAACAATATATAAGTAGCTTCACAAGTACTTTTATGTACGTACTGTAATTATGAACGTTATTCCTTTATATTTAATTAATCTAAGCCACTTTTCATTAATCTACTTTCTTTTGTTAACATTGTCTTTCTATGTAACATTCATCAATAAACAACATTATCAATTCAAGAACTAAAATAATTCGAAGTGGTCTGTATTCTGTCGAAACTGCCAGACACGGATCGCGGTTTCGATCTTTTTGGATCTCATCAGCGCGTCGCAGGAGCATACGTAATCCTAAAATGTAGCATCGTGCTACAGATGGCGTTTGCTGCGCCATTTGTAGTATTTTCTAAATTCAAGAACTATAAATAAAACTGACCTACGTATGTCTGTGTTTCAAAATTTTCAAAATATGTATATTCATCAAGTAGGTACACAAAAAGAAAACTAAACCTGAATCTTAGGTCAGGAAGATCTAGTACCAGCAACAAAAATTTATTAAACTTATATAAAAACTTGTATGATAATAATGTGTTACGGTCAACTTTAACCTTACATTCATTTTTATAATAGCTTTTGTGACGAAATATTAGAGCGTGATTATACTTTCAATGAATCAAATTTTGGTTATTAGGAACTAATAAGCATTCAGTTCAACAAAGTTATTTTAAAAACTCATAAAATATCAACCGGAAGGTTTTTGTAATGCATACGTCATCAAAATACTAAACTAAAAAGACTTGTAATGTATATATGAAATATATTGGTCAAAGTTAAATCATGAAGAAAGTTTGAAAAGGAAAAATCTACTCCCTTTCGAAGCCCACTATGTGCATTCAATAATCATTATCATCATCATAAGGTCGTAAGACTAGTTGGACACGCACCTCCACTATTTCCTAGCCTGCGCTAATGTTCGCATTTCGCTAAAATTAGAACAACCCACATCCTTGACTATTTGCCAATAATAATCTAATCTGGGCCTATCTCTACCCCTCCTAACTCCTGTTTCTGCCTCTTGTATGTCAAATAGACCTTCATGCCTGAGAAGGTGTCCTACCAACCTATCTCACCCATTTCGTATTGACTTCCATAGAGATATTATCTTTCATACACACTCATCATCATCATAAGGTCGTCAGTCCTAAGACTGGCTGGACACGTACCTCCGCTCTTTCCTATCCTGAGCTAAACTTCAATTTTCCCTACAATTAGTACAACCCACATCCTTAACTATTTGCGAACAGTAATCTAATCTAAGTCTACCCCTACCCCTCCTAACTCCTGTTGCTGCCTCTAATATGTCTCTGACTAGATCTTAGTGTTTGAGAAGGTGTTCTACCAACCTATATCGCCTATTTCTTATTGACTTCCATAGAGTCCTCTGTTCTCCTATTCTTTCAAGTACCTCTTCATTTTTAACCTTCTCAATCCACGGGATCCTCATCATTCGTCTGTAACACCACATTTCGAACGCTACTAATATTTCCTTTTCCTCAGGGCCCACCGTCCATGTTTCGCATCCGTACAGCATCGCCCTCCAAACAATCCTTTTCGAATTTCTAAATTAACCGTTCGCGAGCATGGAAATGACTTCTTTTTATTGAAAGCGACTCGACCCTGCGCTATCATCTACTTTTATCCCTACTTTTGTTTCCGTCCTGACTCATTTGACTTCCTTTATAATTAAAAACAGTCGCTTCTTCTAGTTTGTCGTCTCCTATCTTTATATTCGCTCTTTCCCTACTTTTTCTTCTCTTGCAAACCACTATTTTTGTTTTACTTTTTTTTTGTTTTCTTACGGTACTGTTTTGTTAATCCCGATTCCGTTTTATTTAAAACTATATCTAATTCCTTCTTGCTAGATGCTAATACTGCTATATCATCTGCAAATCTAAGCATACTAATCGTTTTCCCCTGTATATCTACCCCTACAGTTCCTTGTCTGACTCCCTTCCTAATATTTACTTCTCAACGTTGCAGCCCCAGCTCCATAACTGCTTGTTGCTCTTTATACAAACTATGTATCACTCTTCTATCTCTATAATTTATTCCTACATTTTTAAGTATATTTAACATCTTGTCCTTTTTAACATTGTCAAGACCTTTGTTAGGATTTTGGATCCTAAGCTACTTAACTTAACTTAAAATAAGGTACTGTTCGCACTTTTATATGTTGTATTTTTCAATTACAAAAATGTTCTAAATCTTATAAATTTTTCTGTTTGTTACTTTATTTCTTTTTTCTCTCCTCCTTTCTGTCTAGATACTATCTTATATTTCTAAATTCCCACCACTTTCTGGGGGTTGACCAAACGTGTTCTTGTAGAGGGGTTTGTGCAGTTTTTTGAACTTAACTTTTGAAAATAATAATAATAATAAAAAACTTGAGGCAAGGGCACTGTCGGCCTGTAACAAAGACACGTTCGGTTGTAATAAAACTAATACAAATAGATTTTGGAAATAGAATAAATAAAAGAAGTTTTGAAGTAAAAAGTATAAAAGAGGTTTATAAGGGGTGTTGTAATTTTGGGATAGGTTGCCGGTTCAGGGTAAATTACATGCAGAAATGCCGAAGCGAGAGAAGTTTTATAGAATGTTATTGTTAATTGAAGAAAATGTAGGCGGTGGTTGTTAAAATTGTAAGGAAGGAATATTTTTTAAAGGATGTTGTAAAAGTGAGATTTTTAAAGAGTAATAGAAGAGAACGATTGTCAGCATTTCGTAGAAGTAGAAAGAAAAGATATGTTTATAATATTAGATGGGTTTATAACACCTTTTTCTAAATTTACAAATCCTATGTAGGCACTCTCTTCTTTTTCTCCTAATAGTTTTTTCCCTCCTTTTGTTCGTCCTCTGCACAATTCTAGTTAAGATTTTGGACGCATGGGAAGTTAAGCTAATTGTTCTAAATGTCCAATAATCATATACATGTTTAAACAAATTCAGCTGTACCAACTAATATATATTAAATGCACATAGTGAGGACATTTAAAGATGAGAACACTTCCCCGAATAGTATATCCCTATATGTTCAATATCAACAACTGGAGTTAATATTGTGCAAGCAACAAGTTAGTATTTTGAGTGCTTTGGCGTTTCCTAGAAATAACGCCAGGCGGAGCAGCATATATGCTTTGTCTGTATTCGATCGTATCGGTCCGGGAGGAGGAAGGGATGGCGGCGTACAGTGGAACCAATTTGTAAAATGTATAATTTCGATCGATGTACTCAAAATTTGTACGAAACAATTGCATGTTGCAAACCTGTTGCGGAATTCGATTTACAAGCATAAACAGCTTTATGAGTAGGTGCATCAACGAAACAGAGAAATTTGTCTCTAAAAGTTTTGTAGATTAAACATTTCCATGTTACTTGTTCTCTCTATCATCAAATTGTGGCAAAAATTGATTCTCTATAAATCTGACTGTCGCAATAGTAATATCGGAGTTTTCAACATGTAAAAGTTTTTAAAACAGTAATGACTGTTGCTTCCATATCTACTCCTATTTCTAGGGTTTTGAACCTCAAAAGGGAAAAAGAAGCCCTTACAGGATCACTGCGTTGACCGTCTGTCTGTCAAAACCGTTCTTCTTAGGCATCAAATTATAATTAATATCAAATACTCGGGTCTGCAATCCCTTGGAGCTATAAAAATATCAAACTTCTAAGAATCAAAATTTATAGGGTAGTTTCCGTTGACGCAGAATCATGAAATTTGATAATAAGCAATGTTTTATAGCACAGGTAAAGGGAAAAATCCGAAAATCGTAAATTTGTAGTTACCTACAACATAAAAAAATACTTTTCTATTGTGATATCGTAATTATACGTTATGAGGTTCAATTTTGGGGAGTAACTTGAAACATACTTGGAAAAAGCGGGAAAAATATTCGAAACTCGATTTCCAAACTATTTATATATGAAGTACGACACATTCGAACTTGGCCGGTTTTTGGCACTAGAATGTGGAATCAGAAACATTTTGACGGGAAATATTATTTGAATCAAAACCAATAAAATCTTTTTTGATTCCACATTCTGATAATGTTAATTATTAGTAATACTCGATATTGGGAAAGCTGTTGTGAAGCATAGGTAGTATTAATTTATTTATTTATTTCATAAGGGTAAAACCCCATTTTACAAATATAATAGCATCGAAATGTTAATGTTAATACTAGCTACTACAAAACTGGAATCTTGCTTCTGATACAGTCAGTAAATTTGTCAATGGTACAATTAAATAAATCAATATCTTCGAAATATTTCATTTCATACAATTTTTAAGAATATAGATTGCTACTTTTTTATTATATTATATAAAAGATTTACAAGAATTGAAATACATAAATGTTTATAGATATAAGTGCATAAGAGCATAAAATTTATATAATTTCTGAGATGATTGTAAGTTAACAATGATTATCATCAGTCGGTAGTAAGTGAGTGCACTGTATTGTACTGATAATACGTAGTTTCCATTTGTAAATGGTGTCATAAAATTTCCATAGTCTTGATAGTCTTATGATATGCCCATTTCAATCGATCTTAGGATTATCTTTCATACACACTCATCATCATCATAAGGTCGTCAGTCCTAAGACTGGTTGGACACGTACCTCCACTCTTTCCTATCCTGAGCTAAACTTCGATTTCCCCTAAAATTAGAACAACCCACATCCTTAACTATTTGCGAACAGTAATCTAGTCTAGGTCTACCCCTACCCCTCCTAACTCCTGTTGCTGCGTCTAATATGTCTCTGACTAGATCTTAGTGTCTGAGAAGGTGTTCTACCAACCTATCTCGCCTATTTCTTATTGACTTCTATAGAGTCCTCTGTTCTCCTATTCTTTCTAATGCCTCTTCATTTCTAACCTTTTCTACCCACGTTATCCTCATCATTCGCCTATAACACCACATTTCGAAGGCTTCTAACCTTTTCTTTTCCGCCGCGCCTACTGTCCATGTTTCGCACCCGTAAAACACCGCGCTCCAAACTATATCCCTACTACTTCTTCTGTCCTGACTTATCTGACTTCCTAGATATCTAAAATCAGCCACTTCTTCTAATTTTTGGTCTCTTATCTTTATATTCGCTCTTTCCCTATTTTTTCTTCTCTTGCATACCAATATTTCAGTTTTACTTTTATTTATTTTCATACAGTACTGTTTTGTCAGTACCGCTTCTATTTTATTTAAAGCCATCTCTAAGTCCTCCTTGCTAGATGCCAATACTGCTATATAACCTGCAAATCTAAGCATGCTAATAATAATTTCCATCCCAGAATAAACAAGAATTATACTTAAAAAAAGGTAAATGTATTTTATGCATTTTCTGTAAGTAAACCACCTGACTGAAAACAAAATAGCGATGTAAGCAATTTTTATAGTACGCTGAATTCAATTGATATTTGATTTTCTCTAAAATTATGCATTTTTCACAATTGTATTTCATATGGAGCATACGACATAATGTTGTGCACTAACATAAGAACATTACTTGAAAAAATAATAAAGTTGCTTCATTCCTTGTACTCCACACGGAATACAATTTAAGTGTTAGTAAAAAAGTACACAATTTTGAAGAAAATCATGCATCAGCCTAACTGAGTATGCTATATATAATTAGATAATTATGTTATATTTTTCCTTACAATTCTACTACTTAGTTATCAGACTAGTAGTGCAACAAAAAATTTAAGGTATAAGTTACATTACAATATAATTTTTCTTTGTTTTGGGGCTGAAATTGAGCCTTGTTAATACCCGTCCTTTACTACAACAAACATTAGGTACTGATCGGGCACGTGTTTCGCCTACATTTTACGTGGACATTGTCAGCGCGTGACTGACGTGGGGTCTTTCTCTTTTCATTTATTTATTTATTTGATTATCGCAGCCTCCTACTCTCCGTTTTGTTATAAATGTTAGACAAAAGGTAATAGGATTTTACAATTTCATCCCTTTTATTTTACGATAGATCTCTACTACTATAGTAAAAACATATCTAAATCTAGTGAAGAACTCTTAAAAAGTCATAATTTCTTCTAAACTTAGATTAGACTTACAATTAAATCGGAATTAAATTAAAAAGACGTATTAAAGTATTAACAAAATAGATACATTTTGCAATTTCGTCGTTCTGTGTTCCAGCTGGAACGGCTGCTCGGCAGCGGTGCATCCTGGCCACCTTGCTCGTACTACCCTTAACCGAGACCTGACATTGGCCTCCACCAATACAGGGCTAGGTCGCCGTGACGTCACGGGATGCGTGTAGCCGCGTTCCCGCCAACTTTGATCGCTCGACGCTCACTGATTCTTCGACCATGGGACTTGTGAGAAGTCCTCTACCTTCAATTGTTCCTCCCAGTGAAGAAGTTAACTTCTCTAGTGCGTCGAGTGATATTTCCTCCGGGGGCGGTGAGTAAAACTTTCAAATTGCTTTGCAACCACTTGATTAATTAAAATGCATTTTCGAGAAAAAAAGTTTCAACTTGTTGAAAGTTCTATTGAAAGCTCTTCTTATAATTAGTTTGCGTAAAGTTTCTTTCAATTACTTAGATGTTCATAAAAGTAACCAAATGAGGTTAATTAGTTAATAGTTTCTAAAATACAGGGTTACAATTGCAAAAATGATACAACAAAACTATTGTTGTTCTCCTTAAAATCAATTTCGGGAAATTTGAGCTCTAGTGATAGAGAAGTTATATGCACTTTGAACAATTTATTTCTGTATTTGAATAGTTTGAAATATGCGAATGAAATTGTTGTAATTATATTGGAATCGTCTACATAAATGGAACTTCAATAAAGTGCTAGTTAGGGAAAACTGCTGTATTTAATTTAGTTTTTCTTATAATTCTTAACTAGCTCGAGTCCGGCACAACTTCTATTGCAGTTACCCGAGACTCAATTAAGAACAAGAAGCTAACACCGGAAAGTTTTGTAACTCTCATTTATAATTTCAACTTTCTTAAAAGTACTTAAAATTAGATAAATGTGTATTTACGTAATTTAACCCTTTAAAAGACATAGCTTTTTAAAAACTTCATTGTAAATAACCAATTCCAAGATGAGGTATCCGATTAAGTAGATTGCAATTAAATTATTATTGTGCTAGATCAAATAAGCAAATTTTCTGACAGAAAGTATAAGTAACAGTTCATTTATAAATATTGATTTAGATCTCAAAAGAGAAAATCTTCTTCCGAAAACTCAGCCAGTATTCTACGTATTAACGTAACATGAACATGTAGTCAAAGATGTATTCAATGTTACCAACAGAAGTATACTTTTGAACAGTTTGAAATGTTTACTTCTAGAATAAGAAAAAACCGATTAGCAAATTTGATGAGGTATTTTTCTCCGTAAAGAGTAATGGTAGGATAATTTCTAGATGTGACCCTCTTGAAAAATTGTTTATAAAGCTAGCTCGAGCAGGAAAAATTAATTTAATAAATTAAAGTTGGAAAACGAGCGACTGGTAAAATATTATTTTCTTTTTTTCCAAAACTCAATTAAAATCAAAATGGAATAAGGAAGAGGGTGTTAGAAATGAAATTTTACTTTCGTTGTAACCATTGCTACATTACCTTGAGTTGTATGTCTAAAAAGCTTTTGATTGTTTTGCTGTCTATCTGCTTGTCCGTTTATTTGTCAATTTATGTATCTGACACTTTCAACCACTTCCCATTGTCGTAACACGTTGTGTGCTATATTACGCGTTCCGAAGAATTATACATATAATAAAACGAAAGAAATAATTTTTTCAAATCATCGTTCCTTGAAGTTTTATTTTTCAGTTGTATGAATTTAAAATTCTTTAATTACTTTTAAATACATTTCAAAAAGAAACAATTAATTCATAATCAGAATTTAGGTATAACGTCTAACTTCGCAGTTAATATTAGGTAACTCTAATCCAATTAATCAAAATACATACTTTCATTAGAAGAGAGGCGAAAGCATTTATTACTAAAACTAGTGACAGTATCAGACATCTTTGATTTCTATAAGGAGGAGGAGTGCCAGGTGTGCCGTATTATTTTTCCATTTCTATCAAAAAAAAAAGAAAACGACATCAAAGCTGTCCAGTTGTGTGACCTTTATTAATTTATTAATCTATTTTCTTTATTTGCTACTATTTCACAATTTCACACCTTATAATTACTCAACCGATCGTCATGAAATGTTGTACACATATTCTCAGCGGTACAGCAAAGGGTATATAGGGGACTTTTTATCCAGAAAAAAATACTGTTCTCGACGGATAGAACAAAATTAGTTCCAGTCGTCGTCGATGATCTCTGACACGTATTTAGGACATCAACGCGTGTGAAAATTAGTAATAAATAAATCAGTGTGTAAATGGATGATTATTATTGTTATCTGTCATACTGACATGTGGAGCAGACAATGTAGTATTAGAAGAAAGCTTAAGAAAAATTACTACAAAACGACAATGGATAAGTAGATAAATAATATTTTTTTGTATTTACACTCTTATAACGTCCAAAACAACGGCTCACTTTTTCATTTGACTTTTATAATGAGACATGCCATAGACTTTAATTATTTATTATTTGTTTTTCTCCTTTTTGAACATATAAACGAGAAACAATACCACTTACACTTATACCTTAATTAAGGTAATATGTATTAGTTAATAATTTTTGAATTTTGTAAAAAATATATGGCAACCTATCACAGATTGTAAAAATTTATAAACATAGGAATACCCTGAAAAATCGAATTACACATGCAATTATTTAAGTAAATAATTATTCGTTTACAAAGAGTAATAGGTAGGTAAACAAGGAAATTTTACGTTAGTAAATACTTTTGACTAAACGTCTCATCATCACTGTACCAAAGTAATAACATAAATTTAACATAATGGTGGATTTAGTAAAACAACCAAAATTAACTTTTAATATTTACATTGTAAATATACGAGATCTGTTCAAAAAGTTTCGCGAATTTTACCTCGGGTTACATATACTCGATTTTCGATGTTTTTGTGGTGATAAGTTGGTACTTATGTATACCGATAAGTTCGGTCATGT
Organism: Agrilus planipennis; assembly: GCF_000699045.2. Classification (NCBI taxonomy): domain Eukaryota; kingdom Metazoa; phylum Arthropoda; class Insecta; order Coleoptera; family Buprestidae; genus Agrilus; species Agrilus planipennis. The sequence goes on from NW_020439093.1 coordinate 109,702, forward strand.
TGAATGTTTAGTTGGTTATTGACAGCTGCTTTGCTTACTCGTGTATTGGGTCGTCTTCGATTTTTGCCTACTCCAAAGAAATGGATCAAAGAATCTGTATCACATTTTGTGTGAAGTGCGCGGACGCATTCCGAATGTTGACTGTGGCATATGGTGAAGCTACCTTGTACCGAAGCAACGTTTACTGGGATCCGTCAAATGGGCATACGCCATCTGGTGGCAAAATTTGTAACTCGAATGAGGGAAAAATTTACATAGGAACTGTGCACGCAAATTGTAAAATTGTTTATTAAAATAATAAAACACGTTAAACAAGTAAAAAAAGTTTTGATGATGGAGTCGACGAAGTTTTCTTCTAAAGTTAAATCAAATAAAAAGTTAATATGTTCAGTGAAAAGCTGCAATAGCACTTCAGACATAGATCTTCACTCTTCACCTATATTAACTCCTTCCAAATAAAAACTAACCGTTTTATATATGTAAAAAATATATTCGGAAAATTAGAGAAAAAAGTAAAGTAATAGAAGCTTGGATGAAGGCAGTGGGTATCAAAGAAGTGAATTCCGGAATAAAAATTTGTTCACGTCATTTTAATGCACATGATTATATTTCAGCAAGTATTTACCATCAGCCATAACCTTAATATTTAAAACTAAAATCATACTAAAATTATAAAGTGAGAAATTATTTATTCCTGTGTAATTAACTTAACACATTTCTAATGATACGATATAAGTATTTTGAGGTTAAGAACCTACCTGCTGCAATACAACAAAGTTGGAATAATGTGTTTGCAACGTTCTCTTAAATCGGCTTTGCACGTGCAAGTCATTGATATGATGTTGTTTAAATCACCCAGGATCACCTCACCAATTATATAACGTAAATCACTTTTTAAATCCGAAGTTTGTAAAAAGTAGGCAGTAAACTTGAATGGAAACGGAATTTGAAGGCTAGCTTCCGGATTTGTTATTTCCGAATTTTATAATGCGATTGGCATTAAAAACACGCTCACCTTCAACGAAATTTCCTTTCCGAGGCTTTGTGTCAGCCCAATCACATATTGTGTCAATACTTATCATTTTATCGTAATTTAAAAACTTGGAAATTGCACGGTACACTATAGGAAGTACGATAAATTTTCCCTAATCGGCGCCATGTTTTTAGGCTAATCCCATTTGACAGATACCAATACAAAATGTTCTCGGAGGGCTGAGAAGATGTGAACGACGAAGAGCGAAAACAGCATCGCATTAACATTTCTAAGGAGCTGTTGGACTCTGTCCGCGACGACCCAAATTTGCTCCAGAAGGTTATAACTTATGACGAATCATGGATTTATGGTTATGACGTGGAAAATAAGGCTCAATAACCCAATGGAAGCTACAGCACGTGCCAAGACCGAAGAAAGCGCGTCCAGTTATGTCGAATGTGAAGGTTTTGTTTATCGTTTTCTTCGATTGCAGGTGCCTAGCGTATTGAGTTTTCGCCACAGGTAGAACGGTCAATATGAAATATTACCTGCAAGTTATGCGTAATTTGCGCAAAGCAATTCTCTAGAAACGCCCGGATTTGTGGAAGAACCAAAATTGACTTTTGCACCATGATAACGCCCCTGCTCACACATCGTTGCTTGTGCGTGAATTTCTGGTCAAAAACAACACACTAGTCATGCCGCAGCCACCGTATTCCACAGATCCCCCCCCCTGTGACTTTTTCTTGTTCCCGAAACTGAAGGGGCCCATGAAGGGACGACGCTACACTACGGTCAAGGAGATAAAGACGGGATCGAAGGAGCTGAACAAGATCACAAAAAAATGATTTTTTGAAGTGCTTCGAGAATTAGAAAGAACGTTGGCACTAGTGTATAATATCTGGTGGGGATTACTTTGAAGGGGACAAAATAGATATTCATTAATAAATAAATAAATCTTGAAAACACAAAATTCGCGATACTTGTTGAACAGACCTCGTATTTCTCTTAATATTTACCATAATAACAGCATCTAATAATGTGTTTGCAGTTCTATCTAAACACATAGACATAAGTACTAATTAGGCTATTAAATATGTTCGAACTCAAGAATTAGTAACGAACAATTTCATCCATGGAATTTTATTGTTAAATCTGTTAGTTCGGCACCTAAAAATGAGAAAATCACAAAGTGCTACTAAACATCAGAGTGCATTCTTGAGATCCAATCGAAAAAGCCTATTTCTTAGTTTTTTCGCGATAATTCAATAATTATGCACTTTAGGAGTATTTTACAATACTTCTTTTTGAAGAAATTAACTTTATCATCGGCATACCTTGTTGAAAAATTCTTTCCCTCTTTTTATTATCAAAAATAGTTAAAATAAAATAATGAAAATTAAATGAAAATCACAGTTTACTTTTTTTTCAGTAATTCGTTCATAACTTCTTTTTGAGGCATCTTATAATAAAGCTTAATAGAAGAGGAAGCTTATGAAAAATCACAAATTTTGTCATTCCGATGGCAAGTTTAATTTTCTACACAGTGTTGTTGTGCATAATTTTTGAGAACTAAGAAACGGACTATTTCGATTCGATCTCTAAGATGCATTCAAATATTTAGTAGCACTTTGTGATTTTATTATTTTTAGCTGCCGAACTAACATATATTAGCATGAACCCAGTTTGCTTTTGTATGAGTGATTGCAAAGCCCTTACAACTAGTCTGATATTTTTACTATTTCGATGGATTGGATTGATTTCTAAAACCTTCATTTAAATTATTTGCTATTTCGCATATACCCCATCTCAACTTGTATCTTGTGGCTCTTCACGTTATCGTTCCTTCGATTTGCTATTAAGTAGGAGATGAAACGTCTTTACACCACTTTACGTAATCTTGCGGCGAAATTGAACGTCCTTTAAAACGATTTAATACTAATCATGCAATTTCAGTACTGCGCCGAATGTTCTGAAGACGGATTAGATAGGTCCCTACTTTAATATTCAGTTTCGAAGTCACCATAAAATTGATACTATTTTAACGCGATCAGTCCCTTGAGCAAAATACTTTAAGTGTAGTTCCAGACAAAAAATTTAACAAATACGTATTACTGTGCCTCTTTTTTCTATTTTGGTGCAAATACGTATTACCGGTGGTGAAAATGTAACGATTTGATCTCTTTTGTGCTTACCTTTCAGAATGTATGGGATCTTTTTTATTAATGGTCGTAATTTGAGAAATTATCCACCATGCGTTATACGCATTTATATAAGAGGTTCAATGAAGCAAATACTGCTTCAAGCGTACACCAATAAGTCCCTCTTTATACCCCACAAGATGTTCATTTGTGCGGCAAACTTTACCAAAAATAGAATCAATCAATTACCTGAATTTCAATATTAACTAAACCAAACGCCCTCTTCTTCTCGTAACATCACAACCTGCTGTTTAGTGGATTTAGAAATACTTTAGAAAATAGAAATTTTCTTATTATTACAGGTACTTTTAGATGAAGGTAATGCCGGGAGTGTTAACTCAAAGGATAATGTTAAACAAAGTAGAAACGTAAGGAATGCCCAGTAAATTGTTCAGTATATTTCTCCAATTTCAATAATTAAACCCTGACAAAAAAGAGAAGAAAAAAATTGCTCAAGTTTTAATTAAAAAGGTTTTAAGACCAAAAAAGAAAAGTGAAAGGCAATACAACAAAACATAAAAAATAACTTAAACGAATCGAGAAATGACGCAGAATCATCGCAGCCATTGATTAAAATTCCCAAAACAGACAAAACCACTATAGGGTTAGCTTCAGGAGGTAAAGCGGTTATGCAAAAAGAGACATGTGAAAATGTAGAATTAGAAAACTCCGCTGAAAACTTAGACAATTATTTTTAAATTTTATATAACAAAAAAAAAACAATTTAACATTCTCCAATGTTGATGACAATACACCTAAATTGACCCGGATATAGCTAGAAAATATAAACTTCTGAAAGAAAACTTATAGTTTGGGGATGTAATATAAATTGACTGTATATTGTAGACGGTTCCAGCGATATCAGATCAGTTTACATCTCAGGATACTATACCCCCCTATGAAAAACCGGTTTATCAATTCTTTTTCACAGGTGGGGCAACTCTCTGGGATTTACTTTAAATACGCATAAAAAGTTAATAAACATTCTTCTAATCGACAACACTTTAGCATATAGGTACGAAGTTTTGGTAAATTCTTATAAAATGTTTTTGGTAATAGTGGGGGTGCAAAAGGATGTACGTACGTCTATTGAAGTTAAATGTTGGAGAATAAAACTATCCAACCTATTAGAATAATGGCGCTCTCGTAGTATTAGTGGAATAAATACGACACATTATATATTTTTTTACTCTTCGTACTGCCTCAATCGATAAATAAAAGACCTAAACTTTTGTATAAAATAAACTTGGCTGTCAAATGTCAAATATTATGGTTGCGTTCAAAATTTTAATTTGTGACAGAACTTGAGATTTATCAATCAATCAATCTGAAAGATAGTTAACAACTTTCATATTTATTCACCTTTTAAACCTTCTCTGGACTTCCACAAATAATTCAAGACCAAAATGAGCCAAATCTGTTCTCGAGTTTTAGCGAGACTAACGAACAACAATTCATTTATATAGATAGAAAGTAGAAGATTACTACTGCTTTTGCAATGATTTGAAAAAATTGGACAAAACTAAAGTAAATCTTCCGATAATAGTTTATGACCAAGAAGCTCAAAATCAGTCAATACTCTCGCACATTTCTACGAAAAAATGCCTGGTCACGGTGGTTATACCAACTTTTGAACGTTGGTGTCTTTTTGTTTACATTCAATTAATTACACATCAAGGAAAGTATTGCTTTTTAATCTATTTGGCACTATTCTATCACTTTCTGTAATATTTACTTTAATAAACATAATTATACGAGAGATTTTTAACAGAAAACATCTAATTTCGTATAAACGCTATACAGGTAAGGCAAAGCACATTCATTTGAGAGCATTTTTTTTCTTTTTATGTCAAGAGCAAAGAAACAAAATTTGGTGATTTCACCAATATCTCACCTTCGTGATCCGGTAGTCCGTCTCTTTCTAATATTTAGAATAGATGCGAATCTTCAATTCTTAAAGTATTTTTTTCAAAAAGGTATGTATAGCCTTGAAGCTACATTGTAGCGATACAAACACTGTAAATGATAAATGTTGTTACGAATAAAAAGCAGGACACTATATCTCAAGGAACTATAATGCCATTTGTTCATACATCGTGATATTTAAGGGTTTGCGATTGAATTCATTTAAAAAATTTTGCAAGGGTTAATCAGTTGAAGTGATATTTTTAATTCGTTCTTGATGTTTTATATAGTAGCAAAAAGAATACTGCTGAGATTTAGGTCTTCCTTATTCCTTTAAGTGAAAGATTCCCTTCCATACTAGTTTTGTAGAAACAATTGAGCTTTTCGCCCTTTTCAAATATCATCCAGCACATTTTCAACTATTTTACAAGTTTCATGTAAAAGATAAAAATATCTATGTATAATGTATACCTTATTAAACTTAGCATTCACTCATTTTTTCCAAAAGTAGACCTATACAGATACCATTAAAAAAAAAACGGACAGACAGACACACGAGTGATCCTATAAGAGCTCTGTTTTTCATTCATATATATTTGAGACCCCTATAACAAGCCCTTTCGTTTGATATGTCACACGGTACAATTTGCGAAATTATTTTTTTAAATTTATTATTGACCCCCCAAAAATAACCCCCATGTTTAAAATTAATTTATTTACGTTATGGGTTCGTGTTTCAGTCACAGAAATTCATATGTGTACTAAATTGTAACTTAATCGGTTCAGTAGATTCGGAGCAAATTGATTGTGATAGACGGACATACAGACACGTGGGTGATCAAATAAGGGTTCTGTTTTTAATTCGGACGTATAGAACCCTAAAAAAATAACTTTTACAAAATCAATACGTAAATAAGTGGCTTCTATACATTTAGTTGATACGTGGTTTTTATTTTTTATTTTAAAATGCTTGTCGTGGTTCATCTCTGTCATCGCAGTGGTCCATTAACCCTGTACAGTTGAAGATGAGACAGATCAAAGCATCAATTTTTTAATTGCATGTAGAACGGAGATGCACTTGATAGTGATTTTTTTCCGGGTATTGGATAACCGAGTACCCGGCAAAACCACTGTGGTTCGTGGTTTATGTCTTCATTCTGGAGTCTTTCTATTAAATACTACCTTCACCAACGTCCCAAACCACGTCAAGTCTTGTATAAAAAGTCGTATAACCACTAAAGTATCTGTACGAATTTTCCTATAGGTACCGAGTCGTATTTTTCAAAAGATGTTGCCCTTGACAGAATATTGTTATGTTCGTTTCTCGACTGGCTACATAGAGAAAATTAAATTTTTATGACAACGCAGAAATTACAATTTTCGATTGTGAATTACTGAATTTGTAATAATCTCAATATTGAATGTTTCTTTAAAAATTATTGCGTTTCTTAATTAACAATTAAATTTGTAAAATCAACTAAAATACTTAGTAAATTTATTTCTGCTTGGATTTTATTTTTACAAATTTGGGTCCAAATAGTAATTTTTATTATTTTCGCTTACGAACCCTAGACAAAAATTTTCAGTCTCTCTCCAGTCTCTCAGTCTTTCAGAGTTTTTAGCGTCTCTTACAGTCTTTCGCAGTCTCTCAGTTATTGCCTAGGTGTTTTTATGGATCTGTATGAGAGACTCGAACGATAAAATTGTTAATTCAGAGATTGGAGTCTCTCACAGAGAGACTGAATGAATAGAACTAAAAAATTGGAAAAAAACAGTTTTTTTGACAGTCTCTCTTAGCGATACCAAAGAGACTCAATGAGAGACGGAGACTCGAGTCTCGCTTTCAGAAACTCTGAGAGACTGAACATTTTTATCTCTGGAAGCAACGGGTTATTGGCATAATTTGTGAATATCCCTTTAATATTTAAGTAAATTTTCGTTTTTCATTTTCTCTGTGTACAACACTGTGTAGAAATACAAAATTAAACACTACTTTGTAAAAATTTCGTGTCATATTATTCTTTATAATGCTTAATGCTCAAACGGTTGTGTGAAGAAGTCAAACTAATTAACTTTACCGCCTATACAATGATTTTACTCGTGAACAGTGTTTTATTCTTCTAATGTTCATTCAGGAATTTACTTTTGCAAAGTGATGTTAAATTTAACTTCGTTATTACGTAGGCGTTCCACCCTCTTCTCTTGTTATCGAGACCGCCCATTGACACTTTAGACTTGGTTTTAAAAATTAATATAATCTTTGAAGAGGGTTCTTCCGGATCGCCTTGTTAATTATTGACAATGTACCTAACTAAACTGTATAAAGTTAGACTCTTATCTCTTATACAAAATGCAATTAATTGTTAATCACTTCGCTGTATATAATTATCGTTAAAGATAAAAAAGGGTTCACAATACTATCTACTAGTTGACTTAACTGTGCGAAAATTATTTCATAACAATTAATTTTTAATAATAACAGGAAATTTGTGTTTTTAAAACGTTTAATATAAAAATTTCTTACATACTAACTAGCAATTTAATTTTTACTTAAAACCTAGATTAAAAAGAAGTTCATGGTGATCAGTATTCTGTCGAAACTACCTGATGCGGATCGCAATTACGATCTTGTTGGATCTCATCAGCTGTCGCAAACAGTTTCGACAAAACACAGACCAACTCTGTTTGCTGCTTTAACACAGCGCGTTGTATGAAATCCTACAAATGGCGTGATAAACGCCACCTGTAGTACAATGCTACATTTAGTGGAGTTCAATATGCTCAACAATGGACCTTAAAAAGATGGATTTCTACTTGCTGAACTGATAGTGCCTATCACATAGGGGTGAGCTACGCCGTGGGTTCAGTTCAGCAAGTAGAAATCCATCAATATAATTTGTTGAATCTATTAAATTCAACTAAATGTAGTATTGTACTACAGATGGCGTTTAACGTGGCGTTTGTAGGATTTTAAAAACTAGATGAACAACAGATAACAATAAGGGGCGGGGCATAATTGAGACACATAATGATGGTGAATAAAAGTACGAATTTCCCGAATGTCGTCATAAACGAAAGTTGATGATTAGAAAGACGAAAATATCACGAACAATAGATATTTCAGAAAGTGTAATAAAACTTGATTCAACAAAAATAAAAGGAATTTCAACTACATTTGTAAAATATGTTGGAGTCAAGCTACCTAAATTATAAATTCAATAATAGATCATTTAAAAAAACCTTTAAAAGCACTTAATCAACATGGCGAAACAGAAAGTGTAATAAAACTAGACTAAACAAAGATAAAAGGAATTTGAACTACATTTGTAAAATATGTCGGAGTCAAGCTCCCTAAATTATAAAATCAATAATAGATCATTAAAAAAAACCTTTAAATGCACTTAATCAACATGGCGAAACAGAAAGTGTAATAAAACTTGACTTAACAAAGATAAAAGGAATTTGAACTACATTTGTAAAATATGTCGGAGTCAAGCTACCTAAATTATAAAATCAATAATAGATCATTAAAAAAAACCTTTAAATGCACTTAATCAACATGGCGAAACAGAAAGTGTAATAAAACTTGACTTAACAAAGATAAAAGGAATTTGAACTACATTTGTAAAATATGTCGGAGTCAAGCTACCTAAATTATAAAATCAATAATAGATCATTAAAAAAAAACCTTTAAATGCACTTAATCAACATGGCGAAACATTGTAGGTTTATGACGTAAATCGTTCAACGATGTATTTATAAAACTATATAAAATTTTTTATCAAAATCGGTTGATCCAATCCGAAGAAATTTTTTCTCAATCATCTTTCAAAAACCAGTTGAGATTTAAGAGCTGAAACTTCGAGGTATTACAAAGTAGTTTTATAGTTCCGCCATGTCTTGAAGATTACGATCCAAAATCCTCTGGGGCAATTTACATGTGCTTATCCTCCCATACCCTTTAGAACTAAAACTGTGGGTGTTAGAACAAAGATTATACTAAAACTACATTAATCATAGAAAATTTGCTCTTTATGTATGTATACGTTGTAATTTTATTAGCGGAAGTAAATTTGTAAAAGAGATGAGATCGCCGATAATAGGATATTCCAAATAGTACTTTCGATATTAATGAAATTGATTTCTGGCTTGGCTCTTGGTAGAACATATTTAATATTAAGAAAATAAAAAACCAATTTTTACCTGCTGTCTTAACAGTGCG
>NW_020439093.1:123761-135324 GCF_000699045.2 Agrilus planipennis
AGAGACAGATGTCGAACGCTGCCGAACGCGGAGGCCGATTGTTCCTCTTTGTCGCTCGTTCCGCGCTCTCGCTTGCACTTCAAGCCTTAAATGGAACGCCTCAAAGCGAGGTAACGCCGCATGAGTCATGTTTTTTCGTGCGTGCAGCCGGCTCCATCGAATTATAAGACGTTGTCACGTCAAAAACTTAAAACCCAAAATTCCATGAAACGCTTGGAAAACTAAAGCGCGTTTCGACATCCAGGGTGTCAGACTAAAACTGAGGATGACACCTTGGGTGTCGAAACACGTTTTAGTTTTCTAAGCATTTTATGGAATTTTGGGGGTTTAAGTGTTTATTTTCGACCATGAACTACAAACCTACTTATTGAAGCAAGGGGATTTTATAATAAATTTAAAAATCATTAGTTGTGAATGAGTGATAGGAAATGAAAAGAACGGATAGATAGTTTAAGTCTTCGAAATGATCCATTACTTGGGGTTCGGCAGATCACCGGGAGAGAATCCATTTAAAAAGGCTTCGATAAATCCATTATGTTGTTATTATAAGTTTGAAATCCATTCGACACTTCCGTAACCTTACATTTAGTTATACGATAATTAGTAACGGTTTCCTTATAAAATAATATACTTTAAGTATATACTTGTATGCCTTTCTATAAACAAATTTTTGATTGGTTTGATAAAAAGTTCTTTTGTGTGTGGTTCATATTTTGCAGAATTGTGTTGTACTTTAGCTATTAAAGATTTCTGTTTTCTTTCACGTACGTATTGGAAATAATCATAAAAATTTAATATCTTTTCGAGCAATATTAAAGAATTTAGTACTTGCAAATATTAGACCATTAAATTGAGTTTTTTTAACGTATGTACAGGCCGGACGAAGGAAGCTGGCGAGCAGTCGCGCAGGTTACTTACCCATTTATGACCTATTTGGGTAAGTCACTTGGAAACGATACACAAATAAGCTTTCAGTAGGCGTAAATTATAGTATTAATACAGATAGGACGGTAGTGTACTAGAAAGTAATGTAGAAACATAACTTACCAAAAAGAAAAAATAAACCTATTGCTTTTGTTTTATAGTTAGTTTTCACATTCACTGTCATCATGGGAATAATCTCTATCACTGTCACCAACATCAATAATTAGTTCTTCTGTTTGTTTGTCTATTACTTACTCACTGATCCCTATTTTTAAATATTTAATCTACGCCCCTGATAGGGGCCGCAATCGTTATACCTAAAACTGCCTACTTTTGCCACCGCGCATCCACACCATTTTAAAATTTCCGCCAGCTTCCAGTGTCAGGCCTGTACTTCTTTTCCAACGGGTGTCAGTACTGTACAAGGGGTTAAAATTACATATGATAATATAAAATCCTATGCTGTGCCGGCGAAATTACCTAATATGATGTACTTTACCTATTGTGCGGTATCTAATATTGGGCAAAAGTAAAAAATATGACCACGGCAACATTTACTTCGTTTGTTTTGTCTTTTCCTATTGTAACGTTATGATCTAAAGTAATCAAACAAAATAATTCTTTGGTTAATACATTTAGCATTAAAAAAGAAGTTAGTAAATGATAAATAAACATAAATTAAGAAAAAAGGCTACTGCCTTGGTCGTACAAAAAGACAGGCTCATGTTTTACCGAAGGCGATGTTAGTCTCTATACGACATTTGTCAATCGAAGTCATTCAATTGAGCACTTTTACCCGCCAAATATCGAACACCAGCATCTTTCTATGGGCACCTTTTAGCTGGATGCCGTGGGCAGATTGGCCACATTCGTAAGAGGTTCATGCCACTATTACGTCATTAATATAACTACAATCTAGCTATCTCACTAATTAATTTTATTACTAGTGATTAAAACGTTTTTATGGGGTAAATCAAGTTCTTGAATTTATTAAATGAACCCCTAAATCTCCAAATTTTACATTTTCTGCACCAATCACGTTAATACACTGAAAATTTTTTTACTTGTAGATGTATATTTTTTTGGAGAAAATCCTGCTCCAGAATTCTTCATAGTATCAAAATCCATTATTAATNATTAAATATAAATAAATTATAATTTTATTATGTATTTATTTTTTTTCGCTATAAATGAGTGTATTAACCGAAGACTGCTTTTGTTTGATTGCTTATGTTCATAAGTTTACAGTACGATCGAAATTGCGGAATCGAGTAGTTGGGCACTTTTCACTGCCAAATTGAAGTATTTAATAGTTAATTCTCTCGATATTCGTTCTGTACTCAACTGAAAGGTATTTTAAATGACTATCAGTATTTGGTGTCCAATTGGGTTACGTCCTTGTCAACTGATTTTCGACGGACTGTAAAATATAGAATGACAGGATTACGTAAACGATCCAAAGAACGATGCCAGTTTTTAACGTAGTGTCATTAAGTCCTTTTTTACAACAAGCTCCTAATTCCGCCAGCAGGCTTTTAGCTGTTTTCAATACAAAAACCAAAAGTTAGACGAAAGACCGTACGAGTCTCTGAAGGGTACATAGATATAATAAATACTACGAGAAAAATGGTTAAAACCACATTTGTACGAAATTTCCTGCAGAAAATCTGGGAATGCGCGGATTACAAAGAGTTATAAAACAGAATGCTTAAGGTTTTAAGATATTTAGGTCAGCATCAGTAAAATCTCAAAATGTATTCACATGATAAGCTATCTTCAGAAGTACGAAAAACGCAGATGCTTAAAATTTTTCATAAAAAAATCACTTAAAGCATTATTTTCATCCGTAACTCGTCGTTATCAACAATTGTCAGTAATATTTTAGTAATGTTTTAGTCGACAAAGATAAAAATGTTATTGAAAAAGTCCAATGACGATACAAAACGACTTTTTGACCCTTCTCATTTAATATTCGTGAATATTAAATTCTCGAAAGTGTCAAGGGTACCTATATAAAAATGTATTCCATTTTTTAAAATCAAAGCATAAATTCTTATTTGTGCAAGGTGAAAGATTTTTAATTCTGTTTTCGCCGTATTTTTTGTACCCAATTCCTTTTTCAAACAACTGAACATCAAAATCAACCCTCTGAGAGTAGGTAAGACACACCCAGGGAAGACTTATTTATTTAGTCGATTAAAATTGTTTTCTCCACAAACTTCCCTTGAAACGCCACATTTTCCTCTGATATTGACATATCCATTAGGGCCCTAAAAATTTATTGAGTTTCCTTCATCAACTTCAATATCACATTAATCAAAATTTCAGCTGTAATATGTTGCTAGATTAAGAACTGTGCCGACGTTTTGCTATTACATTCTGCGGTGGTCGTATAGCTAAATATACGCGCCGTATATCCTGACAAGGACAAATATCTCGATACGCGTTACATGTCACAATCTGAAAGCTTTATTTTCTTCTAAACAATACTCCTCTTGAAACGTATCATAGGTAATTCAATTACTAATGTTGGATGTTTCTATTAACTAAAACAAACCCCTATCGATCCATAGCAGGGCACTTACCTGGTTTGTATATCTGGGTCATGCCCCCCCCTCATATCAGGGTCACGGTCTATCCATCAACATCTTACCAATATTGGACCTTTAGATCTTTCTAGGGCATTACTCATCTGAAGAGGTTAGACTACTCCCCTTTTGTCAACAATACCAGAAGCTGTTGTTGAAGACTTTCTGGAATTGTTATCCCTATTATTCTTTCCGTCCTGATTTATCTGACTTCCTACATCCCGAAAATCATCTACTTCTAATTTTTCGTCTCTTATTTTTCTTTTATATCAGCTATTTAAATCAAAATGCGTTAATTTATTGTACATTTGAGGTAAACAATTCCAAATACTATTACAAGAAATTACTGTAATGACCTATTAGGTATCTATCTAATTATTATGATAAAAATATAGTTACAACTGCGAGAAACTAAGATGCGTGATGCAAGAATTGGAAAAGTATGGAAAAGATGTATCACTCATACAGATAATATTATCGAGGCAGCAGATATATATTAATGAAATACCACTCGTTTTGATCATTTAATTCATTAAGCAAACCTTCTTCTGACAACAATTGAGAAGAATACCATCAATAAAACAAAAATTGCTCTTTTCATTCAACAGCTAAAAGTGTGAAACACTTAAAGAAATTTTACTTTTAATAGCGGTTAATGTTTGATATCAATACGAAATTAATTTTAATTTCTACGACTACACATTACCTCAAGTTAATGACGTTTAGTTACGATAATGTGTAGTGGTAGAAATTAAAATTAATTTCGCAAACAGAATCACTGAGGACTAGTGTCCTTTGATACTGTCACTAAATAAAGTTTGGTGTAGAAGTCAGTCATTCGGAAAAATTAGCTTATAAATAGTTTGAAAGTTCCATTGCCTGAGTCGCCATTTTACGTTATATGAATTTTATGCAAGCTACTTGATATTAACAGAATATGGTGGAGGTGCTGGACATAATGTATGTACATGAACGTCGAAAGTTGTAGGTTTTTCGGTATTTATTATCAAAAAGGAGAATGAAAAGGAGTCTTTATCATCATAAGGTCGTCAGTCCTAAGACTAGCTGGACACGCACCTCCACATTTTTCTATCCTGAGCTAATCTTCGCATTTCCCTAAAACAAGCACAATATCAACAGTAATCTAATCTAGATCTACCTCTACCCTCCTAACTCCCATTTCTTCCTCTAATGTTTCTGACTATTGACTTCCATAGAGTCTTCTGTTCTCCTATTCTTTCTAATATCTCTTCATTTCTAACCTTCTCTATCCACGGTATCCTCATCATTCGCCTGCAACACACACATTTCGAACGCTTCTAACATTTTCTTTTTCGCAGCGCCCACCGTCCATATTTCGCACCCGTACAGCGCCTTTAGCAATCGTTCTCGAATTTCTATATTAACCGTTCGCGAGAATAGAAGTGACTTCTTTTTATTGAAGCGAAAGGAAGTGTGACAAAAATATCTAGAAACAAAAATAATTTGCGTATGTTGCCATTAAGAAATGTAACAAGACCGACCTGTCTTTGAATCTTTTGTTTTGTTCATGTGTAAAAGTTTGTAAAGTTAATACCTTTACGGACCTTGTCGAACATTTATGAATCCCAAGCAATATTCTGCAGATGGCGTTCATTACCTTGTTTCTAATAATTCATAAAACGCTACCTAAGAGCAGCAGGTAAAATTGGTATATATTCTGTCGGAATTGTCTATAACGTGCTAACGAGACCCAATAATGTCAATATTGCGCCACAACTGGCAGTTTACAGAACACTGGCCATTATTTGAAGTTTTCGTTCTGTTTAGTTACGTGTCTATATGCTGTATCCGTAAATGAATGTAATTTGGATAATCATCGTGAGGACATTTATCTTATTTCCCGTCAATAAACCGTAACTTTGCAACTCACAGCAGAATATTAATCAATTTGTTATTTCGGAAAATTCTGAAACATCTGAGAACCCTATTAATCATCAGATATAGCAATACAGAATTCAGATAAAATGTAATATCAGATTTAAGGTGTTTCTCTTTATATTTTACAGTTCACTAGTTCGAAAAATTTCAAACCTCAATATTAACTTTCAAAAGTGTCGTAGAAAAGCTATTGAAAATAACTGGAAATAGTATCTAATGAAACAAAATTTTCATAGCTTACTCTTACTAATTTTTATAATGTTTTTTGAATTATATGATCATTGATTGCTTATCCATAATGTAGGGGGGAGACCGGACAAAATGGGATACTTAAGAAAGAAATCATCATATAAAAAAATTGTTTAATAGAATAACTTTTACTCAGATGGCAACATTATACTACAACTTTAGATATTCAAAACATTCTGTACAATAAATCACTTAATTTTCTTATAATGAGGAACAACAATAAGGAACTCAAATGACACGGGGTAAAGAGAGTAGGTATATATTTTAATCGGACTGGCAGCGTTCACAAGTATGCGTAAAATTGTCGTGCTCATCAACTCCAACACAGGAATTATATTATGGCCCAATTATGGTACATGCTACAATATAGCAAAATACCTATCCATCGCACAGTAAATACAAGAGCAGTAGCTAGCAGCATTGCCTAAAGGTTTAGACCATTCCTTAATATTCGAGAGGACACTGGTTCGATTCCGAATTTCCTTGGATTACTTGAGCAAATGATGGGGCAATAGTACTGATAATGTTATTTCGCAGATGGTTTTTCACTTCTCTTCATTTCGTCTCATCTTTCTCGTCCCAACCTCAAGATTCCTAAAGGGAGGATGAAGAGGACCTTCCGCTCTACTCTCCGGAGTAGTTCGGAGGAACTGCCTACCCAAGGGAATTAAGAACTGGTGGGAATAACTCATCCAAGTGTTTTCCAAACGGAATTTTTTTCCTTGGCTTCTTAATATTTTTCTATCCAGATTGAGTATCCCGTTAGGCCCCGACCATTTTGCATATTTTGTACTTAAACCAAGTACTTCTAACCTAAAACAGTGACAGCTATGAACAGTATCTTTTATCAAACTCCGATGCTACTGCTCCCGTAGGAAAAATTTCCATTCAATTTCCATTCAATTTCCATTAAAAAAATGCCATTTAATTACCACTGAAAATAATTAATGGTAATAAATGGAGAATTGCCAATGGGATGAATGGAATTTCCACTAGAATTCTAGTGGAAATCCCATTACCGAACTCAATGGGATTTCCATTGCTGAACGCAATGGGATTTCCGTTGCGTTCCATTGGAACTTCCATTCCTAAGCCCAATGGAAATCCTAGTGTCAATTCTTTATTTTTTACCTTTAATTATTGTTAGTGGTAATTAAATGACATTCGTTTTAATCAAGATGAAATATGAGGGTTTTTTTCAATTTGCTTTGACAATCACATTAACTTCACCACGTTTTTCTCCATTCATTTTAATAAGTATTAATCATCTCAAACCAGATCTTCTCCACTTTTAGGTACCCAATTGTTTTTCCATTTATATTGAATGGTTTTAAATAGAATTTATAAATATTGCATTGGTTCCCACTGAAAATGAATGGAAATTTTTCCTATATAAATATTAATGGAATTATTATAAATGGAAACAATTATTTTTCTATTTATGCCAAATGGGTTTGAATGGAATTTACAAATTTTCCATTGATTCCCATTGCAGTTCAATGGAAATTTTTCCTACGGGCTAGGGTCTAGGGCTGAAAATACTGCAAAAATATTTAATTACTCGCTTGATAACAGGTCAACATTTGTCATAAAACTTTGTAAAAATATGAACCAATTCAATTTTTTCTCACAGTGCAGCCAAAAAAACACGTTCGCTTCCAGCTGACTCATGTAGGGCGACTTAAGATCATCATTAGCTCTCATTCCGTCCTGCCCCGAACCTCATTTTGCCACGGTCTCCCTAAGTGCCTTTTTCAAACAATTATATCTTTCTAAATACTTACTACAATCGTGAAATATATGAGTTGTTAATTGCAGCAACCATTTATCTCTATCGGTACATTATTATTTTTGAAGTTAAATATTGTTTTCAGAATAATGAATCTAATACGGGGCATATAGACCTCATTGCGTGTAGAACAAATTTTTGTTTTTTTTTCCATTTTTCAGCAATTAAATCCATAATTGCTTCTCACAATGGAGAACTGAAGTCAATTGTACTTCTTCTAGATTACAAAGCACCGACCCTACGTAAGATGGAGCTCAAATTTCTATGACTCTTTCAATTGTAATAACGATACGCGTTAACCCCATGGTATTGTTTTACTCGATTGAATCATTTACTGGTGTTGAATAGGTACTTTACGTTTTAGCATAATGTAGGTAACGCTTTAAATAGAAAAACGAAACATTTAGGATATTGAATAGAGATTTTAGTATGGAACAATTAGAGTTAAAGGGGTTTTATGATTGAATGTGGTAGTTGACCTCTAAAGATGACAAAACCACTTTTTTAGCGGGTGCGTTTTTGAGTAATCTTAAAAAAGGCATCCTTTTCAAAGAAATGGGTCACGTCGACAAAGAATAATCTCATCATCGATCTTGAATCTTCATCATGTTTCAAGAATTTTTACTTACTTCGTGTTATTAGTTACTATTTGCGTTGTGTGAATTATGCGTGGAAAGTCAAAATTTTTATCATGACCTATTTAAGTGGGATCCATTCTCATACAACCCCATTTACATGTTATGCACCCCTATTTTTTGCAGTTCAGTATCGACCCCTAAGTGTCAATATGAGGACTCTGGTGTAAAGGAATTGAAGGTTAAATGTCTTTTTCCTTCTCATTTATTGCTTGAACTTTGCACTTGTTTGTCTGATTACCAATACCTCAGCCGTGAAGGTGATTACCTGCATTTATTTAATGGTGTCAAGGACATTAAGATGACAAATGGTATCGCGGTGGTTTTGTTCAGACCTGTTGAATTCGCGATGTAAAGCAACAGTTGGGGCTGAAGTGTTCTCAAGGTTACAGGAGCCCGGAATTGATTTTACTAAAGCTGTACTCGGTCACGGCTGCAGCAACAGCGTCGTCTAGCGGAGTCCTATTTTTAGCTCACTCGATTCCTCTGCAGCAAAATAATTTTGCATTGTTAATGATGAGCGGACGTGTATTTTATCTTCGTTCTTCGTGTGTTTGTTATTTTATTTTAACTATTTCTATTGTATCCGCAAAACACACTTAATGCTGTACAAGGTATATGCCAACTGGGGCACGAATTGAAAGGAAATCATTAAGCATACATTTACGAAGCTTTGATCATTAAGCCATCTTGATTAAAAATGCACTAGATATACACTATATACACTAGGATTGGCTTTGGGCTCTCTTAATAATCTGGTTTTTCTTACAGACAATTTCTCTAATAGTTTAATAATTTATGGTTTTTAGATGTTTTAGTAATTATTAGAAACAATAATACAGTATAATTTGACATCTACAGAAAGCGAACCAATGTTAATCGTTTTATACTATTTGATGCCAACGATTGTTTTCATCACACAAAATGGATAGCATCCATTAAACTACCTTGTTGTTAGATTAATTTCCCATTAAATAAACCTAGATTCAACAAAAAATCGGTTGTCTGTAAAGTCGGTTTACTGACGATAGTTGAACGTGACAACTTCATAAGAAAATACTGATGGAATGGTTTAATTTTTCAAAAGAAAATTTTAATTTTATTTGTTTGGTAGATATTTTGTATGGATATAGAGAAGGAGGTAAATAGAAATGTATTATTGTATAGCAGCTGTCCACGCGGACGCATCGCTCACTCAAGTAGGAGAGAGACAGATGTCGAACGCTGCCGAACGCGGAGGCCGATTGTGCCTCTTTGTCGCTCGTTCCGCGCTCTCGCTTACACTTCAAGCCTTAAATGGAACGCCTCAGAGCGAGGTAACGCCGCATGAGTCATGTTTTTTCGTGCGTGCAGCCGGGCTCTATCGAATTATAAGACGTTGTCACGTCAAAAACATCGATTTACTAATGAACAAAACAATACCAAGAACAAGACTGTTCCAGTCTTGGTATTGCTCTTGGTCTTCCTTATTCGGTCTTGGTCTTCCTCATTGGGCCTTGGTCTCGATCTCGGTCTTGCTGATATAGTTTAGGTGTTGGTCTTGGTCTTGTGTGTTAAAAGTTCGTTTTAGTGATCAATTTGCAAACAGAAAAATACATTGACTAATTTATTAATCTGTTTGATATTTCTACCTATGGTATAAATTGTTATTATTGAGTGACAATATTCATTAAACCATTTTTCAACAGATTTTGAAAGAAGGGGGTTCTCAAATTGATTTAGTTATGGGCAAAGCTGGTCTTGGTTTTAGTCTTAGTCTTAGTCTTACCAAAAAGCAATAGCAAGATCAAAACCAGGACCAAGACTGTCTTTATCTTAGACCAATACCGAACGAACAATACTAAGACTAAAACCAAGACCAAATGTGCAAGACCAAGTTCAAACACGCAAGACTAAACGGAAAGTTATTACTCTGAATTTATGAAATCAATTGAATAACGAGTCGGCTCATTGGTTGCTATGTACCTATAAACTTGTGGGTATCAATAAAAAAATTGTAGTTCACTAATGTATTACCGGAATGAAAACAAATAAAAAATATAAGTAAAATATATTAAATTTTTATGATTCTAATAAAATATAATGTTTTATTAGTAAATTATTAATTGCAAGTTATTTATTTAAAGGTATATGTTTGGAGCACGGCGTTGTACGGGTGGGAAACACGGATAGTGGCCGCGGCGGAAAGAAAAAGGTTAGAAGCGTTCGAAATGTAGTGTTATAGGCGGATGATGAGGATAACATGGGTAGAAAAGGTTAGAAATGAAGAGGTATTAGAAAGAGTAGGAGAACAGAGGACTATATGGAAGTCAATAAAAAAATAGGCAGATAGGTTGGTAGGACACCTTCTCAGGCATGAGGTTCTAGTCAGAGACATATTAGAGGCAGAAACAGGAGTTAGGAGGGGCAGAAGTAGACCTAGATTTGATTACAGTTCGCAAATGGTTAAGGATGTGGACTGTTCTAGTTTTAGGGAAATGCGAAATTTAGCTCAGGATAGGAAAGAGTGAAGGTACGTGTCCAATCAGTCTTAGAACTGACAACCTTATGATGATGATGAACTTGTATACATACCTATATTTAATAATCGTTATACCAGAATTATTTAAAAAATCGTATCAGATTAAATGAGCAAGACCAATACTAAAGGTATTTTAACTAGACGAACGTATGGGACAGTCTGTTTCCGTTTTGCTTTGCTCATCACTACTTTCATTGTGTTTTTTATGTGATTTCTTGATTTTAATGATTCCTTTTTGATGGGATAACCTGCATCTCATTTAAGTATGAACAATATGTTCCATCTATAAGGGTAGAAAATTAAAGGATAATTCCTGTTTTTAACATCAGGTTGTTTTTGTCATTACTGACAATTGCCTCTTTAACTTCTTATTTTCCTTGAAGATTTGCTTTTTGTACTGGTGTTCTGACAACGCGAAATGTTAACATTACTTACTCTCCAAAAATAAATAAGATTTTTATACAAGACAGTGTGAAAACCCGGAGGTGTGTATTTTATCCTCTATTATCTTTTTGTATTCTTTTAATCTAGCTGTATATTTCGTACATTTCTTTCTTAATTATTGATAATAACAATTTATAAAAAATATATGTATAAACCTAAAATTCATGGAAGTGCTACGGAAATCTTATGACCTTCTCGTAATCCTATAGGACAATAAAAACTTACAAAATTAGGCAACAGCTAAGAAATATTGTTACCAAAATTTAATTTTAAAATCATTCTACTGATTTTGTTAATTTATTAGTTCCAGGTATTTTTTTACTTATTTATAATAATAATGCTTAGATTATTTAGAGGATCATCTAGCGTTTATTATTATTGCCCATAAAATATTTAGGTTTGTGATTATTAATAGATAAATAATCAATAATGTACTTCTTGGTGTAAGTATGCCAAAATGCTCTCGCATTCTCTCATCTATTTTTAGATCAAC
>NW_020439093.1:135639-180966 GCF_000699045.2 Agrilus planipennis
AAACTTTACAAAATTAGCCAACAGCTAAGAAATATTGTTACCAAAATTTAATTTTAAAATCATTCTCCTGATTTTGTTAATTTATTAGTTCCAGGTATTTTTTTACTTATTTATAATAATAATGCTTAGATTATTTAGAGGATCATCTAGCGTTTATTATTATTGCCCATAAAATATTTAGGTTTGTGATTATTAATAGATAAATAATCAATAATGTACTTCTTGGTGTAAGTATGCCAAAATGCTCTCGCATTCTCTCATCTATTTTTAGATCAACATGAATATTATTTTTCGAAAACGGATTTTCTAATCTGTCTAGTCATTTATATTGTTTCTCACATCATAATTAAATTAGAAATACAGACTATATTTTTATTAGTACACATACTATTACTAAAATAGATACGAATCAATATAAAGTGAAATCTTAACAAGAGATCTCGATTAAATTTTTCTCATTTAAGAAGAAATTAACTTTTACATGTCGAGTTTCTTATAACTTGCGTAGTGTAATTAAATAATTAAACGTTTGAACCACGACTGTCTCTCGTTGAGCTGAATTAGCTTTTGCGAAATCCAGTATTCCATATTCTGAAGTGTAACAACCCCTTTTACATTCCAGTAAACGTAATTCAATTAGCCTGTTCCTATGCAATGACTCTGTCGATGAGTTAACTCAGCGAATCTATTTAATAAGTACGCAACTTCATTGCTTAGAGTTCAATTTAATTGCGAGCTAGCATGTTTTTGAATTAACAGTTTTTTCTTTATAATCTAGAGGAAATAAAATTGTATAAACCCTTTTTATAAATAAATTGCAGAATTATTATTCAGGTTGCTTAAATTTTTTCAAAAAAGCATGCATTTTTATCCTCAAATAAAGATTGTACATAATATCATAAATTGTCTACCCATAAAACAAAATAATGTGCAAGAATTATTTCAAATCAGGTTGGTTATGATAGTTCCATTTCAGCAGAATCATTGTCTTATTATACTTCACTTACTTTCTCTAGCGACGTTCCCCTTCCAATGTCTTGGTTGCGCGCTGACAAAATCGTAGGTAGGGAGAAAAAAGCTCATTATACTCTCGACTCTTGTTCATTAAACATACTTTTTCATACAGTACTTGCCAAAAGCTTTGTTCAATCATGAATAGTAGTGCGAGTCGAAAACAAGCGTTGAAGCCTTTAATATGTCTTCAAATATAAATAAGCATCTCGTTGATATTTTCAGTAGTAAATGGTACCAATAACAGCACATTTGNTACTTCGGCGATCGTCTCTTCCTTTTTATACTCCCTTGCCTCCTTTCGGGAACGTTCTTCAGCCTTCCAGAGAAGTCTCGTTTTCTTTGAACGGTTGAATTGCTTTCCCGGAACGCAGGTACGACACACACGTTTACAGATACGGCGCACATGAAGAAAAGCGCCCGCGGCTAGTCGGCGAATCGATAAGCCGCTCACACACACGTATGCCCGATCGCACACAATCACGCTCGCGGTCGCTACATTACAATTTTACGATGGGTTTTCTTCGGCAATTTGGGACTACATTTTATTTGTTAATATTTCTTATCTTCAGAACTTTCCAATCTTGCTACTATCCTATTGGTACCCTACTATCATCCACCAACTATTAGCTTCTCCTCCATATTTGTTTTGAAAACTTCTTTTTCTTAACTTAGGCAGTTCTTATCCCGTCTTCCTACCTTCTGATACTGCTTACTACATTTCATCAGTCTTAACGCCGATCTTTCCTTGTTAAGTTTGTAAATATGTTTTTGTTGTCGCCTTTTTATTTACTGTTTATTTCTTCGTTATTAAGTCCTCCAAAAACTCTAACAAACCTTAAAGTGACCAACATGCCAAGGCATATGCTTTTAAACTCAACAGTATCATGAGTAGTAGAGTATTAAGCCGGTGGTTTGTATGTCTTAAAATGTATTCTGTATTGATAACATATGTACTAACAATGAAGACCAGTACTGAATTAAGACAAAACTACAGCTGTTTCTTTTACAATTATTTTCCAAATTTTTTAATTATGGATTTATTAATGTTAATATCTTGTTCTTTTATTCTCAAATTGTCTTATCTTTGGGAAGATAGCGCGTCACTCACCCGTATAAAATAAATTTTGCTTTGTCAGTGCTGTATCAGTTTTTCCACTATATTCACCTTTTCCAACTTGCCAACGTTTTATTAGCAGTAAAGGTTTTATTGAATAAGGATAACGTTTCGATTTAATAAAAACGTGAAATACATAACATAGATACATTAGATCATGTTTTGAATTCGCTCTGGTTAAGCTACTGATGCTTAAAAATTGGAATAATTATTAGGAAAAAAGTTTAAAATTAACACCCCCAGGAACTCCTCTATTTTTCTTTCCCTTTCTACTCTTTTCTTTCTATTTTCTTCTCTCTTTCTGATTTTAAACTACCATTGCGCACAGAGTGTATGACCTTCCTTGCAGTTAATGATATAGAAATATATTTGCTGTATGATTACCTTTAAATAATGAAATTGTAAAGCGATTTGTGAAGCGGAAAAAATTGTATTGTTTTTGGCAAAAACTTGCTTTGCATTTTCAATTCGCTGTATTTGATTGCATAAAATCAAAAAAAAAATAATTTCAGTTTCAAAATAAGCATAGGCATACAATTCCTAAACTAAATTTCCTTTCGACTGATATAGGGGTGTATTATCATGTTAGCCGTTTATTTTTGAGTAATTACCTAATTAGCTGTGAAAATAGAATTAGTATTTATAAATAAAACAAGACACAATGTTTTCAAAAGAAGAATTAATAGATGGTTTATGTAAGAGACACAATTACCAGACAAGTAGCAAATTTATTTTTATGGGATTACGTTAAGGAATTAGTTTATAAGGATCCACCGAAGTGGTCATGCAGAATATTTAATTTAATTTTATTAATATTCTTTTGGAAAACTTTTACGGTTAATTTATTTATAAATATTATTACTATATTTACAGTTAATTTGGTGATTTTGCATTAAAACTTTTGCATCTACTTCTATACGCTTACTCAACAATTAGTAGATACCTAAACTGAAAGTCAAAAACCAAAACTAATTCGCCAAACTTTTTAAAACGGCTAACTTGATAATGCGGTATTATTGAAAATTTCAAAAACACTGCAAATTTCTTATAAACTATTGGCAACAGATACCAGTACCCCTATATCAGTCAAAAGAAAATTTAATTTTGTATTATACTATATGAGAAAAAATGTGGCATTCAATTCCTAAAAAAAAAAGGAGTTATACCTGTTTGAATTTGTGAATATTGGCACCCGTAGGTGTCACACTATTTATGATGTACGTGTCTATATAATACCTACAGATGATAGGCAATTTCTTCCAGAAACGGTAAACTGAAAACCGCAACCCTTTAAGTCCTTTCGTTTCTGATATACAGTGGATTTCGGGTATAACAACGACGAACGGACCACTGTAATTTCGTCGTTATATCCGGAAGACGTTGCAGACAAAGGTAAAGAGATACAGACACGTATGTACAGTGTTCACCATTTTTCAATTTTGAAACGATTTCCGGCTTTTTTTTTAACAGTGAATGTACATCTAGAAATCATACTCATTCAAAAGTTTACTAAACACGGTTGCTACCTAGAATATCACTTTGTAACTGAACCATTTTAACGTACACGCTTACCTACCCACCTAACATCTATAAACAAACGGTAAAGGACACCACACTTGCTTACCATCTGTGCGGATATAAACAAAAGATAAGAAAGCTTTTTGTGTAATTGTCGGCCGACTTAGGTCGCTCTATCTGCATGGGATTACTAGAGATTTGTTACAAATGATGCAGTAAAGACAGTTGCTACACTCGAACTCGGCGTTACATCCGAAGTCGCTATAGCCGCATAAATTTTATACTAAAGCATGCTTTAAATTCAAGGGACTTAGATTTAACGTCGCTATAGCAAAATGGTCGCTGTAACAAAGGTAGTAATAAATGAAATCCACTGTATTTAAAATGGCGCCAAACACTGCAAACGTCAAATTTTCCAAGAAAAATGAATTAACTCCAGAAGGGTGCGGCCCAGGCCGAACATATTTTAAAAAACTGACATCATCATCATCATAAAGTCGTCAGTCCTAAGACTGGTTGGACACGTACCTCCACTCTTTCCTATCCTGAGCTAATCTTCGCATATCCCTAAAATTAGAACAACCCATCTCCTTAATAAACTGGCATTGCTTTTTATGGGGATTTCAAAAATGCAATAAAAAGTAGGAGGTTCGTTTTAAAATAACGAAGTTACAGTGATTTTCGGTATAAGTGTAGTAAAAGAAGGTACCGAAGACAAAAAAAAATACAACGTGTAATTATACAACACGCTACTGAAGTACTTTTTCAAACACACAAACATAATAGGGGTTAAGGAATTGGCGTCAGTGGCGTCGCTTCCACTGTAGAGTGTAAGCACACATACAAATACATTCATACATTTTGTTAGGGCTACACTATACATGTTGGAGTTGTCTGTAACAAACGTTGCATTGAAGCGCGCTCACGGCTCACTACGAACTCGACTACGTGGTCGAGTAGAGGGGGGACATCCATGATTTTGTTACATAGCAACTCGCATGAAACGAACTTACCCTACCGTGCGTAAAGAAGTTTCACTTCAAAAATTTTAACTGCAAATAACAAATCAATGAACCATGAGTGTGAAAATCGTACGAGTGTACTGTATTTTATTTTGATTACCCAAGGTTTAACGTTTCAATGTCTAAAACCCCTTTGGCTTTTCGGAAGTGATTTTTCCTTCGTTCATTTCCTCCTCTATGTGTTCACTGCGTGGCAGACTATTAGCATGGATTGTGACAGTTAAATTGCAAAACCACATTATACGGTTAAACAGTAAACTTGATGATACTGATATCAATTAAAGGGGTAACTTGGAAATGGAATTTTCATAAATTGTCTTCTACGGTCTTTTAAGCAATCGCTTCGCAAGCAGGAACTCATTAAAATCAAAGGAATATTTGCATCTTTCGCAAGGCTCTTAAAGTAAATTAGTTTCTTTTAATTATTTCTAATAATGAAAATTTGCCTTTTTTGCTCTAAATATGGTAATAATGCCAGAGGATACTTCTACTTCAGTTTCTAAAAAGGGGATATTTTCTTTCTGTTAATGTGAATGATTGTTGGCAACACTATAAGAGGAAAATTTCCTTAATAATTTTGTATATATGTATGCATAAGGACTACAATTCCATCTGAGAAGGATTTAGTAGTGTATCAGGCGATCCAAGATTATACGTTAAAAGTGGTCATATTCCATAAGTGGTCTTCGCCTTTCGTGATTATTTATTTAACTGACAATGCACATTACGTCGTGGTGTGTTTATGTGAAAAAGAAAAGCTTTTCGAATTCCCCCACAGGAACCGTTTACTTTTTTTTTTTAAAGCCTGCTCTGTTCCCTATTCGATACTTTCAGCCACCTACCAATGAAAATTTCATGAAAATGGGTTCGACCGTTTCGGACATTAGTCTAGACCTCTACACTGACATGCAGATAGAATAAAAACGACCCTTGCAATATAATCGGAACAGATTGTTTTTAAATAATATCCCCTCCCCCGGTCAAAAATACTATATGAACTATTACTATATTTACAGTTAATTTGGTGATTTTGCATTAAAACTTTTGCATCTACTTCTATACGCTTACTCAACAATTAGTAGATACCTAAACTGAAAGTCAAAAACCAAAACTAATTCGCCAAACTTTTTAAAACGGCTAACTTGATAATGCGGTATTATTGAAAATTTCAAAAACACTGCAAATTTCTTATAAACTATTGGCAACAGATACCAGTACCCCTATATCAGTCAAAAGAAAATTTAATTTTGTATTATACTATATGAGAAAAAATGTGGCATTCAATTCCTAAAAAAAAAAGGAGTTATACCTGTTTGAATTTGTGAATATTGGCACCCGTAGGTGTCACACTATTTATGATGTACGTGTCTATATAATACCTACAGATGANTCTTAATTAAGTATTCAGGTATTATGTCATTTTGCCAATCTTCCTGTTCGATTTTATCAAAGACGTTTACAACAAGTACCTATAGTTAGTTATAAAATTTTATTTTAGTTTGCAAAGTCATTTTTAATTCTAAGTTATTTATAGTCATGTTCGACCAATTGGGTCATTTTACAACTCAATTCGCAACCCTCATCTGGCTTTCCCAAATTAAGGTAGTTTTAGTCGTCTTGTTTATGTTACAAATACATTATATATTCATTCAGTAAATAATATATCCACATTCTAGCTATTTACTTCCACATTTATATATATGCACTTAATTCAGTCCCCTCGGGAGGACTTCGGGAACTGGCGTCTAGACCATTACTTAGCATTCGGGAGGACGCCGGTTCGATTCCGGGTCCGTCTGCCTTGGTCCAAGTTTTTCTGTGGTTTCCTTGGATCACTTAGGCAAATACTGAGGCAGTAATTTTCCACAGATAATCTTTCATTCTCTTCTGTCTTCATTTCGTCCGTCTCATCTTTCTCACCCGAACCACCACCTATTGCCACGATTCCTAAAAGCAAGCTGAAAAGAGCCTTCCGCCCTACCTTCCGGCATAGTCCGGAGGGACTGCCCGCCCACCAGCATTACTGGCTGGTGGGAATGAAACACCCAAAAGTTTTAAGTTTTTTTTCAGTCAGTAAGTCAGTCTGCTCAAATCCTTCGTTATATTTTCAACCCAATCAATTCCTTGTACATTTTTTCATTTAATATTTTCATGGTATATATTTCTTCGTTCAATTAGTTTAGTTTATTTGGTCAGTTAGTTTCACGATAGTTTTACTTTGTACTTATTTTTTTTATTGAACAAACAGTGTCTTGTTTTGGCGTTGGGGTTGGGGTTTTGAGCTATTCTGTTTGTTCTACAACAATCTTCATATTACTTATTTTTTTTGCTAATGAAGAATTAAATTTCTAAAAACCATTAAGAGTTTGTTCATTAGAAAATGTGGTACAGCAGTACACCAAGAAAAGCAGTACAATTGACGTTTGCTTTTTCTACACTTCCTATATCCGTTCTCTCATTCCTTCTGCATATTTTGAACATTGAATTTTTCTTATATTATCTCTCTGCATCTATTCTTTATCATATTACTTACATTCAACCCCTTATTTTTACATTCAATTAGTTGTTCCTTACTGATTCTTATTTCCTCTATATCCTTATCTCTTTCCTCGTCATATCTGTTTCTGATACCTATTCTAAGATCTTTTTATCTCCAAATTCCTTATATCTTTTAGTTCTTCCAGCTCTTCCTCATACTTGATGACTCTTCTTCTCGCTTCTTCTACCATTTCTCCACATTTCGTTTCGTAATTGTTATATTTTTTCCATTAAAAAATTTGTGTATATTTTCTAGAAAACTTCATCTGAAACGTAAAAACAGTTACCTTAGTAAAGTCTGCCAATCGCTGAAAAATGAAGCTACAGCAAATATTTAAGTCGTTTTTGTGTTTAAAAAACATTTCTCTATAAACCCACTATAAATAAAAGTACGAAAAAGTTCATAAAATTCTTCAGAAACGCCTTCTAAAAATCTGCTTTTTTCCAAGTGGCTTTTTACAAACATTGCTAATAAGCATTAGAAGCCTTTGCTGGGGCAGTCTTCTTTTTATGAAATGTACACTTTATTTATTAATTTACGTCATTTATAAATAAAAATGTTATTTTTCGTACACTATGGGTGCTTATATAGGTACACCCGTTAGTTGTAT
Source organism: Agrilus planipennis (assembly GCF_000699045.2). Classification (NCBI taxonomy): domain Eukaryota; kingdom Metazoa; phylum Arthropoda; class Insecta; order Coleoptera; family Buprestidae; genus Agrilus; species Agrilus planipennis. Next base: position 143,457 of record NW_020439093.1, read on the forward strand.
TAGTTATAATACATCATTTGAAGTTGAAACTGTGACCTTCGTAAGCAACACTAGTAAAGTCCAAATAATGGTAATTTTGATGTTGTCTGTATCCCCGGATCAAATTAAGGTGGTTGTAAGGACTTTTGGAAAGTTTACCTTCATTTATGCTAAACCAATATGTCTAGTGTATGCGAACACAGGAACGATAGCAATTACTAATAATTCTAGAATAACGTAATTTAGATTTTCTCAGAATTATAAATACCCAGGTATATCATATATAACAGGCATTCAATACACCTATTTATAACTTTGAGAAAATGTGAACTAAATTATTTCCATTTTCTCATCCTTGACTAACTTTCTTCTCCTGACTATAAATAAGAGTAGGGATACTAACATGAACCCGTTTCGTTTTCTTTATAATTCGTTGAGTTTAACACAATACGTCTAGTTAAAAATAGCATTCTGGCAGATAACGCCACCGTATTTAAGTTAAACACTTTTCAATTTTTTATATCTGTACATACATCAAAATATTCTCTCGCAGGCACAAAATTCAATAGAAATTGATGTCATCTGTTACCCATCCTCATACTTAGATTTAATCTATTCAGGTATCTCAGAAAAACGCCAATTGTTATATCTGTCTAAACATTAATATTACACCCTTTTGTAAATATTTCAAATGCCTGAATTCTTTTGTGTATAATTCTTTGTGTCTCTGCGTCTATGTAAATACTTCTTCTCGAATTCTTTTGTATCTGTACCTTTATATTATTTTCTGTGTAAACATTTCGAACAGCCTATTCAAATTCTTTTGTAGTCAATTCTATCAATATCAATAACCTTAATTACTTGTACTTCCTGTAATCCCTATTAACATTTCAGTTTCGCGTACTAACCGCATGCCGTCCGTAGATAGCGTCCTTTCCTAATTACTGTAATGTTCGTGGGTTTAACAAATTAAATTTTAAGAAGAAAACTATTTATTTCCACTAATTATTACTAAAGGACTTAAAAACAATATTAAATTATTACTACTTCGGTAATTATTCTATTTATTTACAGTACTGTTACTATTCACTGTCCTATTATTTCACTTCTATCACTTTCAATTTATCTCTTGATTCACCTCTGCAACGGTCAATTTATTTCTACTCTACTTCGGCGATCGTCTCTTCCTTTTTATACTCCCTTACCTCCTTTCGGAAACGTTCTTCAGCCTTCCAGAGAAGTCTCGTTTTCTTTGAACGGTTGAATTGCTTTCCCGGAACGCAGGTACGACACACACGTTTACAGATACGGCGCACATGAAGAAAAGCGCCCGCGGCTAGTCGGCGAATCGATAAGCCGCTCACACACACGTATGCCCGATCGCACACAATCACGCTCGCGGTCGCTACATTACAATTTTACGATGGGTTTTCTTCGGCAATTTGGGACTACATTTTATTTGTTAATATTTCTTATCTTCAGAACTTTCCAATCTTGCTACTATCCTATTGGTACCCTACTATCATCCACCAACTATTAGCTTCTCCTCCATATTTGTTTTGAAAACTTCTTTTTCTTAACTTAGGCAGTTCTTATCCCGTCTTCCTACCTTCTGATACTGCTTACTACATTTCATCAGTCTTAACGCCGATCTTTCCTTGTTAAGTTTGTAAATATGTTTTTGTTGTCGCCTTTTTATTTACTGTTTATTTCTTCGTTATTAAGTCCTCCAAAAACTCTAACAAACCTTAAAGTGACCAACATGCCAAGGCATATGCTTTTAAACTCAACAGTATCATGAGTAGTAGAGTATTAAGCCGGTGGTTTGTATGTCTTAAAATGTATTCTGTATTGATAACATATGTACTAACAATGAAGACCAGTACTGAATTAAGACAAAACTACAGCTGTTTCTTTTACAATTATTTTCCAAATTTTTTAATTATGGATTTATTAATGTTTAACATACATCGAAGACGTGATCAACATCATTAAAGACAGTACAACTCTAAGGATAGATACACAGGTCAAAAAGATTAGTATGCTTAGATTTGCAGATGATATAGCAGTATTAGCATCCTAGCAAGGAGGACTTAGAGATAGCTTTAAATAAAATGGAAACGGTACTAACAAAACAGTNAAAAAAAAAACGAAATGTATGCTGGGACACATAGTAAAAGTGAAACTTCAACGGACAAGTGGAAAAACGAGTGGCAATGGAGAAGTGGAAAAACGAATCGCAACAAAATATTTATTTGAAGTTTTACGGGCAGGTTTTCAGATTGGGCAAGTACATTAACAATTTTGTTGCGATTTGTTTTTCCACTTGTCCGTTGCCATTTGTTTTTCCACTTGTCCGTTGAAGTTTCACTTCTACTATGTGTCCCAGCATACACATGCAAATTATGATCTGGTTTTTATACAGACCGCAAATAGAGGCAATGGAGAGCAGAGGTAAAAAAACAACAACTGAGCACAGCACACGTCGCTGGGACTCTAGCTCTCCGCGTGGCTGTGTATTATATCCATCTAATATAGCTGTTGCCCTCTCTCCGCTGCCGACAGCCTTTCTCTCCCTTCGCCGCTGCCGCTTCTCCCCCCTCCGCTGCCGCTTCTCCCCTCTACTGTCGCTTCTCCCCCTCCGCTGTCGCTTCTCCCTCCTCAGCGATATATCGTCTACCCCCTCCACGCGGCCGTAACGCTTTTTCCTGACAAAAAAAATCGTAATACTCGCCGTCTATATAGAAGTCTCATTTAAAAAAAAATATTCCAAATTAATGCAAAACTGTTAGTTAAGACGGACGTAACTTTCGTTTGCTTAGGCTGCGAGTATTTTCAAGACTGATAATTGATGAGTTTGAGAATGCTCACAATGTATGTGAGAGAAACCCATCCGCGTGAACCAATAAAGATTGTTGTAAATAATTTGAGTTATTCTAATTATTTACTTCTCCTTCTTCTATTTTGATATGATAAATAGAACAATAGTCAAATCCGAAATATCAACGAGAAAATAACTTTTATCAATTTTTTATGTTTCAAAATGTATAAGCATCTGTGGAAAGTTATTAGATGGCTTTTACACCCAGGATCGACATTGCTAGGCCACGTGCGTGAACTTTTCAGTTTTAGACAGAAACTGTGCAGATTTGCTTCCTGCCTGCAGCGAATTTCTGGAAGGTAATCTGAGGTACAAATTATTCACGTTCTCCAAACTTGTTATTTCAAGAAGTTGCTTGAAAGTTTTAATGCAATAAACCTCTACGGGCGATAAAAATACAAATCGACCATTGTTCCAAAATTTTCTGGGCCAGTTTTTCTTCTAACAACTACTTTCAGTGAAGGATAAAAGCAAAGAAAATATATGGAACTTTGCACTTATTTTCTTATGTATAAACCAAACGTCAGGTTGTACTTTTGGTTTGAATGTTGTTTTAAATTGTAGTATTAAAACAATGCGTTCAAAAATTACTACACACCTGCTGAAATAGTATTTCATGCTTGAAGTGTAAAATTAACTTTACAAACGTCTGCAAATGTTTTACTGATTTATTAATGTATTCAACATATGTTTCGGTAATAGATAGACCATTATTACCGAAACTAATATTTCAAACATGTCGAGTACCTACATTGATAAATTTGCTAAACACCTGCATTTGTTTATTTATTAATTTTATTAATAACCATGCTTCACTTAATGTTAATCTACTTTTAATTTTACGAAAGGTTTTTTAAAACGTCTTATAACTTAAGACCTTTGTCTGGTATTAAGACTTAAAAAACATTTTGGGTATTTCATTCCCACCAGTCAGTAATGTTGGTATGCGGGCAGTCCCTCCGGACTGCGCCGAAAGGTAGGATGGAAGTCCCTCTTCAGCCTCCTTTCAGGAATCGTGGGAATGGGTGGAAGATGGTTCGAATGAGAAAAATGAGACGGGCGAACTGAAGACAGAAGAGAATGAAAGATTATCTGTGGAATATTACTGTCTCAGCATCTGCCTAAGTGATCCAAGGAAGTCACAGAAAAACTTGGACCAAGAAAGATGGACCCGAAATCGAACCGACGTCCTCCCGAATGCTAAGCAATGGTCTAAACCTCTAGGCCATGCCGCTCGGTGTCTGCTACTGATTTCAGTACATATACGATAAAAAAAAATATTTTGATAAACATTAACACATTACAGACATTCGGTTAGCGATGCTCAGTTTGCTGGTCAGAATTCAGTGAAGCTACATTTGAAATGGTCGCATTTCGGGGATGATCTTTATGCTTCGTGATTGCTGTAATTGGGTTGTTTGTTTTCGAGTTGGTTACCACCTTGTTGATATCGTTTCTCAGCATTTCAAAGGTCAAAATATCATTTTGTTCCTTAGAATCATGGAGACCATAATCAAAGAGCTCAAACTCAACGTATACAAAAGGTTTCCTAGATAAGAGGGTTCCATCTGCACGGAATTATTGTTATTAAATGAATTGATAAAGTGAGATGACTGCAGTGTAATGATGAGCAAAATAGGTCTTGGTTTTATAGTCTTGGTGTTGCGAAAATGTAAGACCAAGACCAAACGAACAAGACCAAGACTAAACGAAAAGTTATTACTTCTGGTAGATTTATAACTTAAACTATTTGAAGCAAGTTTAATATATTGTTTTCATTGAACAAAACATTTTTAGAATTTGGAATTTTCAGTTCAGATTTACTAGATTTTAACACTAAATATAAAAACAAAAGAAACTTTACTACTGTTTGAAAAAGGGATCTACAAGTATGTCCTCGGAGTAAGTGTTCTTTGTTCCTATGTCAAGATAACACATGGATAAAATATAGAAACAAACTAATTTTTTCTCCATATTTTTTAATTCTCTCGAGTAGCTTGTTGGCTAAAAGGTTAATTTATGCATTGGAAGAAGGTTAAGTTATCGAGTTTTCGTAACTGTTACAATTATCGACCACTCGCCAGCTTTCTTCGTCGGACCTGTAGTTTCTTCAAAATTTTAACCGAGCGGCATGGCCTAGAGCAGTTTCCCAACCTTTTTTTCCTCACGAACCAAAAGAAAAGTCCGAAAAAATTTGACGAACCCCCTATGTAGTCGTTAATGACAGGTAAAAAAAAGCAATAAAATTTGATAGAATATATACTTTTTCATATTGCATAATAATTGAATCGTGAAATATTTAAATAAAACATTAATAAGACTAAAATGATGTAAATGTAGTAAATTGCCTTAATTTGATATTTATTTCCAATTGTATTGTAAAAAAAAAAATTACACNAGGAGATCGGGCTGAAACTATAGCTACAAGCTATCCAAGGATGGTACTATAGAATGTCACCTCAAGGTAGGCCTAGTGGCGTCATCTCTTGGTTAGGCCGGAAACTTATCAATCCACCCTCGTATTTTGATATTGATGAAGTAATTTTGAAAAACAAATAAGTAAAGAAGAAATGAAAATATTGAAATTCATTATGATTTTCTTAACAAACAGGCATTTTATTGGCGTTTTAAAAAATCCGCGAACCCCCTCTGCAAACACTGCGAACCCCTAGGGGTTCGCGACCCTACGGTTGGGAATCACTGGCCTAGAGGTTTCGTCCATTGAATTCGGGAGGACGTCGGTTCGATTCTGGGTCCGTTTGTCTTGGTCCAAGTTTTTCTGTGGTTTCCTTGAATCACTTAGGCAAATGTTAGGGCAGTAAATATTCCACAGATAATACAATCTTTCATACCCGAACCACCACCCACCCACTCCCACGATTTCTAAAAGAAGCCTGAAGAGGTCCTTCCGTCCTATCTTCCTTCGTATTCCGGAGTAAATGCCCACCCACCAGCAATAGTGACTGGTGGGAATGAAACACCGAAAAGTTTTTTTTTTTAATATCTTATGTGAGTTAAATTTAAGCTGCTAAAGCATTGTAAGTTTTGCGTTAAAAAAGAAAAAACTACGTTAAACTTTTATTAAAATGGTACTTTACAGGAAAATGACATTACGTCTTCTTTCAATAATAGAGCTATTCCTGAATCCCGTAAAATTCACTAACAATGCAGAAATTAAGGTTAAAAGTTTTGAAGTTCTTGAAATAGATTTTACGATAGGTATTCGTACCTTCCTGCTCCTATTAAATTTTAATTTCACAATGAAATTATGCTAAAATGTTGTGAAGCACTTCAATGTTCATCCGATTACATGAAAATTTTATTATTCATTAAATATTTATTGGTTTTTGTTATCAATTATTTATTAATCGCTTTAGCCTAAATTATGGAGGGGTTGGTAGTTTTGTCTTATCGAAAAATAAATTAGGGCGTTCTTATTTAGTTTTACGATCAATTAACTGGATTCGTTGTCTTTATTGGCTGGAAAATATTATTTCGCCACTAAGTAAAACGATAAAAGTAATTTGGTTTCTTCATTAGAAGTGTAATAGGTATCATAAAGGAGGTTCTTGTAACGCTTTAAGTTCTATTTCGGTTGCGCATTTCTTTTTACGTTTTTATGTAACAACAAAAGGGGCTTACAATTTAATACGGAGTAGCAAGTCGTTTAAATTTTATTCCGTCCCGTCCGTATAAAGGATTTTATAAGGATTCTGCTTCATTATGCATAAACAATCGGTGACCTACATTGTAAAGTGTATTCTAAAGACTAATTTTATTGATCTAATTTTATATGCTTTACTAACACCTATCTGCTTGTTTGGATATTTACATTACAATTTCTTCAAAAATTAAATAATGTTTAGAAGTTGTTGATTTCAAACAAAACACTTCAACATCTTGAGTTATGTTTAATTAAAAACAAATAAAGAAAAAATACAAATTGCAAAATGGTAACTAAGATGTTACGTTACAAATTCGTTCTATGGTACAAAGCTGATTACTTATAGATACTCAGTGAATTGAATAATTAAATTGCTTGAATAGAATGATTTGAAATACTTGCACTGCATTAATGGAATGAAATGAAGTACATGAATTGCCCTTGTTGAACTGCTTGAATTGAATGAATTGAAATATTGAAATACTCGAACTGAGTGAGTTGAAATTCTTGAACTGCGTGAATTGAAGTACTTAAACTGTCTGAGTTGAAATTTTTGAACTACTCTTCTTGAATTTAAAAAAAAAATTGGATGCTTCATTCCCACCAACCACTAATGCTGGTGGGCGGGCAGTCCCTCCGGACTATGCCGAAAGGTAGGGCAAAAGGCCCTATTCAGGAATCGTGGAATATTGCTGCTCTAGTACCTACTTGCCTAAGTGATTCAAGGAAACCACAGAAAAACTTGGTCCAAGGCAGACGGACTTATTTATAATAATTGTGCTGATGTTTTTGGGAGTATCGCAGGTGTGTCTAAAATTCATATTTTGCTTGAATTGGAAATAATTAATATATACAGGGGTAGATACGCCCTTCCATAAACAGAGATTGTAACGCCCATGCGACTCTGAAAATATTGAAAATGTTCAAATCACAATTTAAAAACGTAGACACAGTGGGTGCTTGCAAAGGTTTATGATAGTAATTGCAGTTATTTGCGAAGCATCCCTGTTTATTGATGTCTAGCGGATGAGAAATTCCTAGACCAGCCTATAAATAAAGTCTCTTGAAAATGTGATAACAAAATTTGTACCAAAAAAATTTTCACAACGGTACTCAAATGCATCGTTGTGAAAACTGATAAAAAAGTTAAGAGGATCGAATGTGACGCGTCCATGAAGTTGGCATAACAGAATTTCTAAAATGAATTTCAAAAATACCGAAATTAGGAACTTTGTCGGGATTAACTTGAAACCAAGGCTAAAAATTAAAGATTCATAATTTATGTTCGTTGATATTTTTTTTCTGCTTGTGTTTACAGATGATATAGCAAGTATTAGAATCTAGCAAGGAGGAGTTAAATAAAATAGAAGTAGTATTGAGAAAACANCATAAATAAAAGTAAAACAAAAATACTGGTATGCAAGGGAAGAAAAGGTACGGAAAGAGCGAATTTAAAGATAGAAGATGAACAATTAGAATTGGTGACTGATTTTGGGTTTTTTAGAAAGTCAGATAAGTCAGGCCGAAAGGAGTGGTAGGGATATAAAGCAGAGGATAGCGCAAGGTCTAGGTCTGACTAACTAACTTAGATACACTAAAAATGAAAAAGGAATCAGTTAAGCATCAATTGACATACTTAATTTATGAGCCCCTAGTGTTTAACCTTGACACTAGATTAAGCTCTAAAATGCTTCTAATTTCGGAATTTTAGAAATCCATTTTCACCACTTTGGCCGCGTCCACCCTAACGACAGTATATTCTTCCAGGGGTGCTTCAGTTTAATGGTTAACATTATAAAAAGTTGTCATGTTTATCACGTTTAAGGTTAACATGTATGAGCACTGTTCCATACCATAGTTATTGATTGAATAAATACCTCATTTATGTAATACTTAAACATGAATAATTAAATTCATGTAAACAATTTCCATTCACGTGTCCCTGAATAATTATTTTGCGAGTATTAATTTGTTGAAGCAATTTAAACGACTGTAAATATAAAATTATATAGCCATTGACATTCCCTGAGGTCACATGCTTCCACATTGGTAGGTATCAAAGGGATTGCCCTAATTGTGAATGTTTTAAAACGGTTCGTCTCGCAGAAACGTGCAATCTACCGTAAAGCATTCCATAAATTCCACTCGGGAAAATTATAAGGGACGAAAGGCGCATAGCTGCTTTAATAACGCAGAACATATGTAAATATATGTAGATAGAACGCACTTGTCCCTTTCAAACGATACCCAAATTAATAGGGAATGCTTTACATTTACAGAAAATTCGAACCGTTTAAACGGAAATATGTATATTTTCCGTTGAAATTAAATCTGGAATTAATCAAATTATAAGAAGGTTCTCAATAATTTCATTACCAATAAGTACCTGATGGTTCAATATTAAGTAACTGTAAAAATATCACTATCTGTAAATATTTACTGAGAAAAGCATTTACTTCGAAGTATGTATGTACGTTTAGCAAGCGCAGTGTGAATGCTACTACTCGAAGTAAATGCTACAGTGTGGTGCTGAGAAAATTATACAGATTTATCGAAACCATCCGTAAGTGCTGATGGGAACTAGTAAATTTGTGGTTTTTGGTAAATTGCTGACCTTATTAGCACATTAAGTACAAAAATGATATTTATGATTTTTAGTTCCAACAGCATGTTAGACGAGTGGACATAATGTGGATTAGCGATGAGTAAAATTGGTCTTGATCTTGCAGCTTTGGCCTTCTAAAAATGCAAAACCAAGATCAAGACTGCCTATATACCAACAAGACCAAGACCAAAATCGAACGAACAAGACCAAGACTAAACCAAGACCGAATATGCAAGATCAAGGTCAGATGCGCAATACTAAACGAAAAATTATTACTTCGGGTGGATTTATGAGTTAAATTATTTAATTAAACATTAATATATTATTTTCTTTGATCAAAACATTTTTAGTATTTGAAATTGTCAGTTTGTTTTACTAGAGTTTATCACTTATTATAAAAAAGAGAAACATTACCACTTGTAAAAGAGATCTACAAGAATGTCCTTGGAATAAGTGTTCTTTGGTCCTACGTCTGTATAACATAATGTTGAAATATAGAAACAAACTATTTTTTTTCGATATTTTTACGTCTTTCAAGTTATGCATTAGAGGAAGGGTTAATTTATGCGTCGGAGGAAGGGTAAGTTCTCGAGTTTTCATAACTGAGACAACCATCGATACTATTTTCTTTAAAATTCTTGAAAAACTCTTGACAGAAAGTTTCAGTTGTAAGTCAATTATTGTGTCGGTAAATAGAAAAACTTATGCTTAGAAGAATTATTAGAAAAAAAACGTATTAGATTAAATGTGTAAGACCAAGACATAATACGCAAGACCAAGACCAAGACTATATCAGCAAGACCAAGATCAATACCAAGATTGGTCTTGGTTTTGTTTAGTTCATCATTAGTGTGGATGATGTGTATCCAACGTATACGTATAGTACTTGCTAATGCTTTAAATACTTAGTTACTCAGTGAAATATTTATTATACCAGGTAGTACTTATTACGCTTAAAAAGTAGTCATTACTACACAGAAGCTTGTTACACTTCATCCTGGAAGTGTTGTTTTTGTTTGTAGTGTTTTATCACTTATCTCGAACGGTTGTACTGATGTACCACATTTAATATTCTATCTCTCGAAGGGCCAATAATAAGTCGTGAAATATTTACTATTTATTCTTAATTACTGACTACACTATTCTTATGATGTAGTTGAAAGGACAACGTTTATCCAGCGAGCATATAACAACAACTAACAGGTACCTACCAACATTGAATTCTGCAGAATAGATATTCTTAAACTACACTAAAAATAAAATTTACACAAAATAAAAATGAAACCAACAAAAACTACAAATACGTGAATAATTTTTTGATATAAACCGAGCGGCATGGTCTAGAGGTTTAGACCATTGCTGAGCATTCAGGAGAACGCCTGTTCGATTCCGGGTCCGTCTGCCTCGGTCCAAGTTTTTCTGTGGTTTCCTTAAATCACTTAGGCAAATGCTGGAGCAATAATATTCCACATATAATCTTTCACTCTCTTCTGTCTTCATTTCGTCCGTCTCATCTTTCTCATCCTAACCACCATCCACACATTCCCACGATTTCTGAAAGGAGGCTGAAGAGGGTCTTCTATCCTACCTTTCGGTGTAGTCCGGAGGGACTGCCCGCCCACCAGCATTAATGGCTGGTGGAAATGAAACACCTAAAATTTTTTAGTTTTTTTGATATCAAGGGAATGCTAAAATTTCATGCTATCTCCCGAGATAAAAATGTTCAGTCTCTCAGAGTCTCTGAAGGCGAGACTCGAATCTCCGTCTCTCATCGGGTCTCTCTGGTGTCTCTGAACGAGAGACTCGAGTAGCTCATAGATAGATTCTGTTTTCGTATCCAGTCTCTGAACGAGAGACTCGAATCTCCGAACGGGAGACTCGAATCTCTCAATAAGTAGTGTCTCGATAGACATGGTTAAAATTTTCTAAGTTCAACATATTTCAGAGAACTCAGTCTTTCTACGAGAGACTCCAGTCTTATTAATTCAGTCTCTCTGTGAGAGACTCGAATCCCTGAATTAAAAATTTTTTCATTCGAGTCTCTCATACAGAGACTGTGAGAGATCCATAAAAGCACCTAGGCAATAACTGAGAGACTGTGAAAGATTGTGAGAGATGCTCTCAGAGACGCTGAAAGACTGGGGAGAAAATTTTTGTCTAGGGCTACTACACAATCCACCGTACGACCTCTGTATTAAATACTACCATATACTACCCTATAGTGTAGCATTTATTTCGCTTTTTAAGTATTTTCTTTTAAAATGTGATAAGTACTTACGCATAAAAGTAAATACTTCAAAGCAACTGCATTTTCTTAAAAAATCGGCATTGATTTCATGTTATGGATATCACCCAAGTGAGAAAATTAAGAAAAAACTTTTGTGCGATAGACTCTTAGAGTAAAACACAAAGATATTTGTGATGTTCAAGTTTACCGTTTATCTAAATCTTACATATACGAGGGTGGATTGATAAGTTTCCGGCCTGACCAAGAAAAACAAGGTTTTTAAAAATTTTTTTTTTTTATTTCTCAACATAATCTCCTCCAAGGCTGATACATTTCTCATAGCGGTGTTCCAGTCTATTAATGCCATCTCTATAGACTGATTCGTCAAGCTCCTCAAAATAACCATTTACAGCTTCGATTACTTCTTCATTGTCCGCAAATCTCTTACCGCCAAGCCATTTTTTGAGATTAGGGAACAGAAAATAGTCACTCGGGGCTAGGTCTGGAGAGTAAGGAGGGTGCGGCATCAATTCAAACTTTAGATCGTTGATTTTAGCCGTCGCAACGATTGACGTGTGCGCTGGTGCGTTATCGTGATGAAACAAGATTTTTTTCTTCGCCAGATGAGGTCGTTTAATTTTCACCTCGTGGCTCAAACGTTGCAATAAGTCTGCGTAGTATTGACCAGTGATAGTATTACCCTTTGCAAGGTAATCAATGTATATAATACCTCTTGCATCCCAAAAAACAGTAGCCATAACCTTGTTCGCCGAAAAAATTGTTTTTGCCTTCTTTGGAGTTGGTTCCCCTGGTCCAATCCACTGTTTAGACTGTTCTTTGGTTTCAGGAGTGTAGTGGTGGACCCACGTTTCGTCAACGGTTACGAATCGACGCAAAAATTCGCTTGGATTACGCTTATACAATGACAAATTTGCGGTAGAAATGTTTTTTCGAATCAATTTTTGGTCGACTGTTAGCAAACGCGGCACCCATCTTGCACAGAGCTTTTCCATATGCAAATGTTGGTGCAAAATATGTTGCACACGTTCATATGACATCTTACAGGTCTCAGCTATCTCACGCACTTTCAATCTGCGGTCTCCCAGCACTATTTGATGAATTTTTTCGATCATATCTGGAGTTGTGACCTCAACGGGGCGTCCTGAGCGAGGCCCATCAGAGGTGCTCACACGACCCTTTTTAAACTCGGAAACCCACTGCTTAACGGTTGAATATGACGGGGAGGATGTCCCCAGTGTTGAGTCCATCTCTTTTTTAATTTCCTTCGGCGTTAACCCCTTCAAATAAAAGTATTTGATGACAGCACGATTTTCCTGCTTTTCCATTTTTACGAAAACCACAGAGGCGTCTTGTTCAGCGTGCTGTCAAACCTACACTAGCAAGGAGATCGGGCTGAAACTATAGCTACAAGCTATCCAAGGATGGTACTATAGAATGTCACCTCAAGGTAGGCCTAGTGGCGTCATCTCTTGGTTAGGCCGGAAACTTATCAATCCACCCTCGTATGTACATATTTATCAGAGTCTTCAAACTATTATCACGACATTTTCAGGAAACAAGCATATTTCTCTCTATTCTCCGCTACAACCATCAGCCGTCGTCATCAGTCTTTGTCATAAATTCTATCTTATTTGAAATTTTGTTGTTCGATTGATAGTGATCAGTGTCAGAATGACATGTTAAGCAACAATATTATTTTGTTCCAGATCTGTCGAATTGGAAGTACTTGCAGTACGAAATTCTCGGAGGAATAGCAGTCACAGCGATGGCATTAGTAATTTTGGCGGCTGTTAGTTACCAGTGCACAGCCACCTGGAAATGGATACGGGAAAAAACATGTCGAGATTCCTGCGAAGAGGCAGAAACTTTAGCAAAACAATCTGCAATATGCATCAGTCATTCCCTCCCAGATTTACAAACAGAACCCATGAAACAAGAATACGTACAAGAGCACAAAGAATCGATAAAAAAAGTAAGTAGATTAAAGTAAAATAAGTTGATTTATTACCATACCCTTACCGTTAAAACAAATAGAGAAACGAGGGAGGCCTTTCTAGTTTTACGGGTATACTTCATTTACTTTCTGTAGCGATGTGCCCCTTCCAATGTCTTGGATGCGCACTGACAAAATCGTAGGTTGGGAGAAAAAAGCTCATTATACTCTCGACTTTTGTTCATAAAATATACTTTTTCATACAGTACCTGCCAAAAGTTTTGTTCAATCATGAATAGTAGTGTGAGTCGAAAACAAGCGTTAAAGCCTTTAGTATGTCTTCAACTATAAATAAATATCTCGTTGATATTTTCAGTAGTAAATGGTACCAATACAGCACATTTGAGCAATGAAATTGTAGTGTATAAAATGGTCAATTTTTCCGTGAAGTACTGTTCGGATTATACGCTCCTCACCGGTTAAGAGAGTTGTCTCCTTTCTTATGTGGCCTAGTGCTGTTCTTTTCTACTTTGCGCCGGTCAAACTGAAGGTCACATCGCTACAGAAAGTAAACGAAGTATAACAATAGAGAAAACGATAGGAAAAAGAAAGAGTGCGTGCATAGGATTTGTAGATTTGCCAAAAGCGTTTGAAAATGTTAAATGGGGCAAGATGTTAAATATAGTTAAAAATGTAGGGATGAGTTACGAAGATAGAAGAGTGAAACTTAGTTAATATAAAGAAGAACAGGCAGTTATAGAGATGGAACTGCAAAGTAGAGAAGTAAATATTAAGAAGGGAGTCAGACAGGGATGCACACTCTCACCCCTACTTTTTAATCTACTTCTTATGGTGTAAAATTTCTACCACATGCTATATCGAATTTGAGTATATTCATGTTTCGCTATTTCAATTTCGTGCTGTTCTCTAGTATTAAAAAGATATTTTTTATTACTTTGAATTTCTCTATTCGGTTAGTATATTTTTTTAGGTAATAGCCGTTGGCTGTTCCTACACGCGCAGGTTATCATGTTAGTAAAAAAATGGAAAAAAATGCTCTCATAGGCAATATTTATGAGCTGTCATGAAGGGTCATAAGAGATAGGTAAATTTGATACGTATAAAGTTGAAATTTAAGAGTCTGGGTGACATTGCTGAGCTGACGATAAATTATTTACCATTTCCACGCATCAAGCGGTCCGCATAAAAAGTCAAGACTTAAATAATAGCCCTTACAATTTCAGTGTTTAATTTCATTGGTTATATGAATAATGAAGATAATGGAATAATAAAATTTCTCATAAGGACCCGATGGCACATACATTAAGTACTGTTTATAACGATGTTGAAGAGACCAGTTAAATTTGGCCGCTATTAGCCGTAAATCCCATAATGTAATACTCAAAATATATTGTTTATACTGGTAAATGAGTGCAAAAAGTTAAAACAGCGAAAACGATAAGCACTATAGTATGATACTCATAATTTATGTAGGTAGGTACAGGCCTGACGCTGGAAGCTGGCGGAAATTTTAAAATGGCGTGGATGCGCGGTGGCAAAAGTAGGCAGTTTTAGGTATAAAGATTGCAGCCGTCATTCTTCAGTATTCCTATCAGGGGCGTACATTAAATATTTAGAAATAGGGATCAGTGAACAAGTAATAGACGACAAACAGAAGAACTAATTGTTGATGTTGGTGACAGTGATAGAAATTCCCATGACGACAGTGAATGTGAAAACTAACTATAAAACAAAGGCAAGGCTTATTTTATCATTTTGGTAAGTTATGTTTGTACATCATTTCCTAGTACGCTACTGTCCCATCTGTATTAATACTATAATTTACTCCTACTGAAAGCTTATTTGTGTATCGGTTCCAAGTGACTTACCCAAATAGGTCATAAATGGGCAAGTACCTGCGCGATCGCTCGCCAGCTTCCTTCGTCCGACTTGTACATTTCATTTAAGATTGAAAATAGTATATTTACATACAGTGCTGGCTTTAGAGAGAGGAACGGGCCAGCCAGCGCCCGCGAGTTCTAAGGGGGTGCCAAGCGGCATCCATCAGTACAATGTCGAAAAAAATTTTTTGCTCTTCTAGCTCTCGCGCACATATTACAGTATCTAAAAGATTTTTAGACTAAAAACTGAAATACCATCAAAGGTAGTATTTGAAGATGTAAGGTACTACACTTTAAATTTAATTAAAATAGTATACCTAATACGCAAAAAATTCAACTGAAAAACATTTAAAAAGTAAAAAAATACGAGGTCTGTTCAAAACCTCTGGCGAATTTTGAATTTCCATGGGTTACGTATATTCGACATTCGATTTGTTTGTGGCCTTATGATGGTACTCATGTCTCACTTACACCAACAGCAAAATTAATTGCGCGGACGCTTTTTGAAAGTTGACTGTGGCATATAGTGAAGTTACCTTGGACCGAAGCAATGTTTATAGGTAGTACAAATTGTTCTCAGAGGGTCGATATGTGAACGACCGAACACGTCAACAACAGACGAAAACGTTGATGAAGTGAAGAAAAAAGTATTGGCCAATCGTCGAATCACCATTAGAGAAGTTGCTGAGGACCTAAACACCTGGATTGGCTTATGCCATTTGATTTTTACTAATGATTTGAGCATGAGATGGGTCGCGGCGAAATTCGTACCAAAATTTCGACCAAAAACAGCACGGCATTGACATTGCTAAGGAGCTGTTGGACTCTATCCGCGACGACCCAAATTTACTCCAGTGGATCATAACTGGTGACGAATCATAAATTTACAGTTATGACATGGAAACCAAAGCTCCATCATACCAATGGAAGCTGCCGCACGAGCCAAGACTGAGAAAAGCGCACCAAGTTAGAATAGAACGGCAAATAATATTACCGGCAAGTTATGCACAATTTACGCGAACCAATCCATCAGGAAGGCCCGAATTTGTGGAAGAACAGAAATTGACTTTTGTACCATGATAATACCCCTGCTCACACATCGTTGTCTATGCGCGAATTTTTGGCCAGAAACAACACACTAATCATGCCGCAGCCATCGTATTCCTCAGATCTGCCCCCTTGTGAATTTTTCTTGTTCCCGAAAGTGAAGAGTCCCATGAAAGGACGATCCTACGCTGCGATTGAAAAGATGAAGTCCTTCTTCTCAATCGAAGGGGAAGCTGAACAGGATCACAGAAAAAGACTTTTTGAACTGCTTCGAGGATTGGAAATAACGTTAGCACAAGTGTATAATATCTGATGGTAATTACTTTGAAGGGGACAAAATAGATATTCATGAATAAATAAATAATTTTTGAAAAAAATAAAATTAGCGATACTTTTTGAACAGACCTCGTAAGTATAGGTAGATATATAATAATGTGCTAGCATAGGTTTGTCTGTGTGCTTATCCACCACTTATATATTTGACCATAATCAAAACCATCACTTTTTTGTCAAAAAAATAAGAGCCGCAAAAGATGCGTGGAACGCCGTAAAGCCGATTGGTTTAACGTTTTAAAGGCTAAGGTTCTGTAAAAGTTCACCCGACTTTGTTTAAAAGGGGTTTTAAAGATTTTTCCGGATGAAAACAGCAAAAAAAGCGTTTCTGTCTTGTGATAATACAACTTTGTGAAAGTAACTGACAATTAAAACGTTTAACTAAAAGGAGGAAAAGGATTACTTACGCCTACTTTCCCTATCTACAATGTTTAATTTTAATCAGAATCATTAATTAGGTACTAGTCAACTATTTTGACTAAACAATTGCAAGATACTGGTCTAGTGTAAGTGCATATTTTCGGGTGTGTAATTGGTTGCATATGCGCAAAAATGCGTTCAAGGACGGAAGGGTTGTAACTTGAAACAGTCTGTATGTTATACTTCGTTTACTTTCTGTAGCGATGTGACCTTCAGTTTGACCGGCGCAAAGTAGAAAAGAACAGCACTAGGCCAGAAAAGGAAGGAGACAACTCTCTTAACCTGTGAGGAGCGTATAATTCGTACATTACTGCACGGAAAAATTGACCATTTTATCCACTACAATTTCATTGCTCAAATGTGCTGTTATTGATACCAATTACTACTGAAAATATCAACGAGATGTTTATTTNCTGTTATTGATACCAATTACTACTGAAAATAACAACGAGATGTTTATTTATATTTGAAGACATATTAAAGGCTTCAACGCTTGTTTTCGACTCGCGCTACTATTCATGATTGAACAAAGCTTTTGGCAGGTACTGCATGAAAAAGTATGTTTAATGAACATGAGTCGAGAGTATAATGAGCTTTTTTCTCCATACCTACGATTTTGCCAGCGCGCATTGAAAGCATTGGAAGGGGCACATCGCTACAGAAAGTAAATGAAATATACTTATAATATTTTACTTGATTAGGTACTCTTTGCTTATTCGGCAACTAACAGAGCATTACACCGACCTAAAAAGTAGAACAGTAAGTCAGGATTTTTCTATCTAAAACACCGACAATAACTAATTAATAATTAAGAAATAGAGAATAAACTTCACCTTCTAAAGTGCAGTTGTATAATCAAGGATTAACTATAATAATGTTATCTCTTTCATTCGGTCTGGTTTTCACAAAATAAATTACATTATAAACAGATTGTAGTGTTTTCTTAAAATGGATAAGAAAGTCCTATTACAGGGTTTCTTAGGTCTACTTTCTATATCCCGGATGTTTTCCTTTAATAAGAAACTTTGATTAACAATCACCTATTTCGACTAAAAAATATCTCCAACAGATTATTAATGTTCAACCATTTTTCTTACAAAAGACTTTAATTCAGCGTAACTACATTTGGAATATTTTTGAGGTAAGGTTCTTAGAAAGAAAGTGAGCTCCGTTTTTTCTGAATTTGAAGAATTCGTCGCATTTGGTTAATAGCAAAACTTTTGCCGAAATAATTTAAATGCTACGAATGAAACTGTAGTAGGTAACACAATTACCGACGTAATTTATGGAAATTTTTCTCTAAAAGTTGAAACATCAGCTCTGCTCCTGTAATCACTAGGTACCTAATTCGAAAGTTTTGAAATTACTTTGTCCTACTTCCACAAACCTATTGTCCTCTAAAACGCACATTCTGATTCCTTCTTTTCTCGTTTGTTTACGTGGTAAAGATTTATTTTAAGTAACCAATCTAAAATAACTTTTTTTGTTGTAATTGCTTGACACGAGTACGTTTTTGTCTGTGTTGAAGACTTAACTTAGTCTCTTTAAATAATAGTCGACGAAATAAAGCACAAAAACAGTCCAACCTTTCGAACTTTTGTGTAGTAAGTCGGATTGAGATGTGATTTTCTGCATTCCATTCGTGAGACCGTCTACTGTGAACATAAAAGATCAATTCATCTTCAAAAATGTATTGGTGTAAAAAAAAGCAGTATTATAACGACATTGCAAAGTTGTTACGAAAAAAAAAAATTGCAGCTCGGTCAATATCGGGAGAAATAAATTCAATTCTGTTATACTTCGTTTACTTTCTGTAGCGATGTGATCTTCAGACATGGTTAAAATTTTCTAAGTTCAACATATTTCAGAGAACTCAGTCTTTCTACGAGAGACTCCAGTCTTATTAATTCAGTCTCTCTGTGAGAGACTCGAATCCCTGAATTAAAAATTTTTTCATTCGAGTCTCTCATACAGAGACTGTGAGAGATCCATAAAAGCACCTAGGCAATAACTGAGAGACTGTGAAAGATTGTGAGAGATGCTCTCAGAGACGCTGAAAGACTGGGGAGAAAATTTTTGTCTAGGGCTACTACACAATCCACCGTACGACCTCTGTATTAAATACTACCATATACTACCCTATAGTGTAGCATTTATTTCGCTTTTTAAGTATTTTCTTTTAAAATGTGATAAGTACTTACGCATAAAAGTAAATACTTCAAAGCAACTGCATTTTCTTAAAAAATCGGCATTGATTTCATGTTATGGATATCACCCAAGTGAGCAAATTAAGAAAAAACTTTTGTGCGATAGACTCTTAGAGTAAAACACAAAGATATTTGTGATGTTCAAGTTTACCGTTTATCTAAATCTTACATATACGAGGGTGGATTGATAAGTTTCCGGCCTGACCAAGAAAAACAAGGTTTTTAAAAATTTTTTTTTTTTATTTCTCAACATAACCTCCTCCAAGGCTGATACATTTCTCATAGCGGTGTTCCAGTCTATTAATGCCATCTCTATAGACTGATTCGTCAAGCTCCTCAAAATAACCATTTACAGCTTCGATNTTATAGCGACTTCGGATGTGGAGACTGTTTTTAATGAATCATTTGTAACAAATCCCTAGTAATCCCATGCAGATATAGCGACCGGAGTCGGCCACAAAAAACGCAAAGAGCTTTCTTATATTTTGTTTAGATCCACACAGATGGTCAGCAAGTACGATGACCTTTATCGTTTGTTTATAGATGTTATACGATAAAATCGTTCAGTTACAATGTGATATTCTGAGTAGCAACTGTTTAGCAATCCTTTGAATAAGTATGACTCCTAGACGCACATTTACCTACTGTTAAAAAAAGGCGGAAATCGTTTGAAAATTGAAAAATGGTGAAAACTATACATACGTGTCTGTATTTCTATACCTTTGCCTGTAACGACTTCCGGATATAACGACGAAATTACAGTGGTCCCTTCGTCGTCGTTTTTATTTCATTTATTCCCGTATGTTCCAAAACGAGCAGTGACAGAGGCAAATATTTCTATCACAATAGAGCACTTATATCAGCTCATAAATTATTTGTAAACAAAAAATCAAATCCTGCCTTCTTTTTCATTATTCCGAAATGCTTCCAACTCCTTCGCTTGAAATAAAGGCAAAATATTCTTTCGTATTCAATCTAGCGGCGTAGCAAACGTTTTGCTTTTTTCATTTCCAATTTCCTGTTTGACGAATGTTTTAATTAAAACGAAAACAAATGAACGCCAATAGGTAATGAAGCATTGTTAAGGGGGAAACCAGCTTTGCATCTTATCTTGAGTGTATTGTTAATTAGAAAACATAAACAGTACCGCACCCTTGTGGTCGAGATCGATTTTGGTTTGTAACTAAACCGCTGCTGTAAATTACTATACATGTTGCACAGTTGACAGCAACTTTAAACTTACTAATTTTAAATTGATTTAACGTTGCGGTTTAGTCACTTTCAGTAATTAAATTAGTTTCAGAACTTCGAGCAGCATTACAGCTACTACTTTGTTTTTCCATTTAATTGTACAGTTTGTTTTAACGAGAAAATGAGTTAAAAGAAGCATAAAAATATCTTAAGATTTTATTGCATTAATGGTTTTTGAATGTGAAAGAGAACGTACATAAATTGATAAGAACATGACTTCAAGAATGAGTTTATTTTAAGATTATTAAGTACCTAAATCGGCCAAAAATAAATTTATTTTTCAATTAACTCATTTTTTATTATCATCATCATCATAAGGTCGTAAGATCGTCAGTCCTATGACTGGTTGGACACGCACCTCCACTCTTTTCTATCCTGAGCTAATCTTCGCATTTCCCTAAAACTAGAACATCCTACATCATTAACTATTTACGAACGATAATCTAATCTAGGTCTATTTACCTCTACTCTTATTAACTCCTGTTTCTGTCTCTAATATGTCCCTTACTAGACTTTCATGCCTGAGATGGTGTCCTGCCAATCTATCTCGCCTATTTCTTATTGACTTCCATAGAGACCTTTGTTCTCCTATTTTTTCTAATACATCTTCATTTCTAATCTTCTGTATCCAAAGTATCCTCATCAATCGCCTGTAACACCACATTTTGAACGCTTCTAACATTTTCTTTTCCTCCGCGCCCATCGTCCATGTTTCGCATCCGTACAGCGCCGCATTCCAAACATACACCTTTAACAATCTTTTTTGAATTTCTTAATTAACCGTTCGCGAGCACAGAAGTGACCGCATTTTATTGAAGCCGACTCGACACTTCGCTATCCTCTGCTTTATATCCGTACTACTCCTTCCGTCCTGAGTTATCTGACTTCCTAGAAAATCCGAAAATCAACCACTTCTTCTAATTTTTCGTCTCGTATCTTTATATTCGCTCTTTCCCTTCTTCTTCTTCCCTTGCATACCAGTATTTTTGTTTTACTTTTATTTATTTGCATACTGTTTTGAAAATACCGCTTCCATTTTATTTAAGGTTGCTAGATACTAATATTGATATATTATCTGTAAATTTAAGCATACTAATCTTTTGCCCTTCTATATCTACCCCTACAGTTGTACTGTCTTTAATGATGTTGATCGCGTCTTCGATGTATAGATTAAAAAGTAGCAGTGACAGTGTGCATCCTAGTCTGACTCCCTTCGTAATATTTACTTTTGTTATTTTTAGTTTTGTAATCAGTGACATGTTGTATCCGCCTCCAACGTCAATGACTTCAAAGTGACTGTATTCATGGAATATTTTATAGGTACCTATATAAGGTCGTAAATATCGTACATAAATAATTCGGTACACCTTAACCCCATTCCAGATCAGGTAGTCCCGTCCACATTTACTTACTTGCTAATAATTAATTTGAAGACACCTTAACTCCCATCCAAATAATAGCACGGCCAAAACAAAATGTAAAATTTATTCTGTTTATCAACATACAGGGTGTTGTTTTTAGTTTTAACGTTACAGTATATACTTTATACGCATTTAACAAATTTAAATATTCATTTTATTTTTTGAAAATTCCATAATTTTTCAGAAATAAATTTAAACTATCGTTCAAGATCATTCCTCAAGTTCTTCATTGCTCTTGAACATTTTAAATTTTTATATGGCTACGTATTCATCCAAGAGTTACCAATTCTTTTCCACGTCGACTTAAAATAACAATTAAAGACATTCTGCTTAGTTTTCATTACTTCACTCGTTGCTGTCGATAACTATTATGCAAAATAAACAAATTTACCCTTTCAACGGTTACCAATAAAAATCAGTTTAGGTATGATCAGGGTAATTACTAGATGCATCATCAATTTTATTGAACGAGAGCAATTGCCTAAAGTTAGCACGGAGATAAAGGTATCGACAAGAAATACATTTATTTTCACCTTATTTCGAATGGAATGATAAGTAAATTTATAAAAAAATTTAATATTAAAAGCACCCTGTATATGTCCGTAAAGGTAACTCTTCGGGGAACTAGAATAATTAAGAGAATGTATTGTTATTTAATTTCGTTTGGACGGGATTGAAGGCATGGGATTAAGTATCACACGTGACGCAGATGTATCAATAATTTGGACGAAAGTTGAGGTGTCCCTAAATAATTTCGGAACGAGAGCCTGCATTTATTCATTGATTGGGGCAGATGTCTCTAAATTATTTAATTTTTCTCATTTGGAATCGTGAAATCTACTTAATATGATGTAGAAAATAAAGTGATAATAATCATTAAGGTGCTATTTTAGAAAATACCACAAATGACGTGGTGAGCGCCATCTGTAGTACGATGCTACATTTTAGGATTACGCATGCTCCAACAAGGTCCATTTAAAAATATGGATATCTACTTGCTGATTAATTTGTTAAGACAGCAGGTAAAAGTTGGTCTGTGTTCTGTAGGAGCTGCCTGCGACGCGCTGATGAGATCCAAAAAGATCGAAATCTCGATCCTCGTCTGGCAGTTTCGACAGAATACAGACCACTTCGAATTATTTTGTTCGAAGGTGCCATTGTAGATAACGGCCGAATCAATCTAATATTAGAAATACTAAGTTTATGTCTCCTAAAATGGTTCTTCCATTTCTCCAGTTGAATTAAACCGTTTTAAAGAGCACATTACTAGAAAAATTGTTGTGTTTGTTGCAGGTTCTGCGCCAAACTACCCTTCCAATTGTTCCCATGAGACATCAGACGTTCCAGAGGCAACTGTCTCATAGATTAGAAATGGTACCCAGTATCCAATTCAGTATTTGCAGTCTCGAACATAAAAGCGAGTCGAGTATTGTGGGACTAATAAAGGTAAGCAGAAGTTGTACATTTACGTACATATAACTCAAAACGCCACACACGCTAAGCTCTTTTGAATTAAGGAAGACGGCTGTCTCCCGTGGTTCCGTTCTTCTACTTGTCGGATGCAATTAAGCTTAAGATATGTTACGTTACTTACAAATGGGATTTAACAAAATCTAATTTTCCAAGTGCCAATTAAATTAAGTTGTGTTCGCAAAAACCAAACAGGTCCTTCGGGATTTGAACGGATTAGATCTTTTACGCAACGTTAATTGTTTTTCATAATTTTATATAAGGTTCTGTTCATCTATAATGCCTTAAGTTAACTAAATAATTCGTTAGAACATATTTATTCCAATAAAATAGTCTGTGACAGTTTGAAAAGTAATAGTAAACCACTCTAATTTCTAATAACGAAATAATAACATAATTTAAAATAATGTGGTATCATCTGAAAGGGCTTGTCTAAATAATATATAAATCTGTTTGCTTATCGCTTGGTGAAACATAATTACAATTATAGTAAGAAACAAACAAATTATTCTGAAGGCAATAACTCTGAAAAACACCCACATAACGAGATTCGTGTTCCTCTAATTTCGAGTCCTAGTTAATCCTGATACTACAGGAAGTTTCTGAAATAACTAGTAAGCGAACAAGAAGTGATAGGACACTACAAAACAAGAAAATTAAGAAGAAAATGTTTGGTTGTCCGAAAATCCACCGTTTTCGAGAAAAACGAATTTGAAAGTATAGACAAGAGTCAGTCCGGTCCTGGTAGAATCACTCAGGGAAATACGACATTCCAACGCCGCATTCAATCAGCTGCTACTTAGCAGCATCCGTGTTGTATTTCTTTTGTATTTTAGTTTGATTTTCTTTTGTAAATTAGTGTGATTGACGATGTTTAGATTTACAGCTAGCCTTTGTTATTTTAACGTTGTAGGCTTGTATTACGTATGCATATAGACCAATGGTTCCTAACCTTTTTAATATTGTTACCCCTGTGACCTATTAGGAAAACAACACAAGCAAATACAAATATCTTTAATAATCACAAATTGCACATCAGTCTTACAATTTTATATATCTAAACAATAAATTAACTAATGATAGTTGGTGTGATGGTTGGTATTATTTTGCATTTTTCAAGTTTTTTTATGTTAGCTTTTGTTTCGCTTAAAGCGCATCCTAAGTCATAATCCACATTTATAAGGATTCTGGTCTTTATTTTCAGTGTAACCAAAGTTGAAAAACCACTCTCACATCTACAGGTGGTAGCAAAGGGTATTGGTATTTTTAAAGGTCTGTTAGCTAGAGCAGGATATTCGGCACCAGCTTTTCGCCAAAATGTGCTAAGATCATAATTTTGAAATTCTACTCTGCCGGTAGTATTCTGGTGTAGTCCAAGATATTCCACTTTGGCCGCTACATCTTCGTTTTTAATAATGTTATCAAGAACTGGACTAACGATTATCCATATCCGGAAAATATTGCTTCAGTGAGTTTATTGCTGCAGATAAAAATGCCGAACCACACAATTTTCAAATGTGATCTTGTTTGGTTCATATTTACCAATTGTGCATACAGTTGTATAAACATCGACATATGTATAATTTTATATTTTTACTATCTAACTACGTATTTTAGGTCTTAATTATTAGGTTCTTTGATACCCCCACAGAATAATTAATTTACCCCCGCGGGGGTAATTACCCCCAGGTTCGGAATCAGTGATATAGACAATGGGAGTCATTCGAAGTAGTTCTTTGTATGGGGTTGTATGAAATAGCGCATGCATTAAACGCCAATGCAAAACGCAAATGATTTGTACGACCGTGTATGATCGCTGCAAATGAAGTACGTCAAATGCCGGAACTGTTTGTAGAACTATTAAATAATTTTTGGAGTGTATATCTGTATGTGTGTTTACTGGTGTTGTAATTAATTTTTTCCAATGAGAAGATAGGGTAATTGACGAACTACCCATATAAAAAGGCAACGCACCTTGGCAATATGTTGCCAATTCACGCCCCGGGATTGCAGCTTCGCCTGGTTTTCTTACAAATTCTTTTGTCCCTCACCCACTGCTTTATTCGCCATTGCGATTCCCTAATTCACTTAGTTAACACCCTTCAAGGCTTGCTACTTATTTCAGAAACACCGGCTATATTAATAAACAGCTAATCTTAATTCGTGAGAACACTAATCTTTCTCAAAAGTTTTGATTGGACGATATGTTAAATACTAAAGTGAAATGAACTTTCTATCCTCTACAAATATCCCAAATTAATGAAGAAAATTTGTTGACGCTTTCACGTCCATTTCGTACATATGTTTTGATTGTGTCTTATAATTGTAGTGATTTTCAATTTTAGTTGCAAAAATAGGAATAAGAAAATTTTCTGTCTGATACGTTCACTTTATTACTTTAAGGCAAAGGAATAAAAGCTTGCAGATTATTTGGACCCATATCATAAATCACTGTGCATCTCGTATTCTTTTATTATGGTATTACGAATTTTGGAATGTGGACGTTTTTCAGTGTCCACATGACCAAAACACGTTCTGAACTGTTTTCTTGTCTAATGAGCGTTTTCATTCTTTGACCCTCTCATACGAAGTTTGTTCAAAGACTATCGCGAATTTTGTGTTTTTCCAAAAATGATTTATTTATTCATTAATATCTATTTTGCCCCCTTCAAAGTAATCCCCACCAGATATTATATACTTGTGCCAACGTTTTCTCTAATCCTCGATCCTTGTGATCTTGTTCAACTCCTTCAATGTCGTCTTTATCTCCTCAATCGTAGCGTAGCGTCATCCTTTCATGGGCCTATTCAGTTTTGGGAACAAGAAAAAGTCACAAGGTGCCAGATCTGGTGAATATGGTGGCTGCGACATTATTAGTGTGTTGTTTATGGAAAAAAAATCGCGCACAAGCAACGATGTTTGAGCAGGGGCATTATCATAATGCAAAGTCAATTTTTGTGTTTTCCACAAATCCATTATTCTTCACCAGTTATGATCCTCCGGAGCAATTTCTGGTCGTCTTCTTAACAGTGTTGATCGTTGCTGTTTTTGGTCGAAACTGAGCAATTTTAGTAGGAATTTCGCGGTGACCCGTTTCATTCCCAAATCTTTGGTAAAAATCGAATGACAGGAGCCAATCGATATGTTTAGGTCCTCAGCAACTTTTCGAACGGTNCTGATTTTCTTACAAATTCTTTTGTCCCTCACCCACTGCTTTATTCGCCATTGCGATTCCCTAATTCACTTAGTTAACACCCTTCAAGGCTTGCTACTTATTTCAGAAACACCGGCTGTATTACTAAACAGCTAATCTCAATTCGTGAGAACATTAATCTTTCTCAAAAGTTTTGATTGGACGATATGTTAAATACTAAAGTGAAATGAACTTTCTATCCTCTACAAATATCCCAAATTAATGAAGAAAATTTGTTGACGCTTTCACGTCCATTTCGTACATATGTTTTGATTGTGTCTTATAATTGTAGTGATTTTCAATTTTAGTTGCAAAAATAGGAATAAGAAAATTTTCTGTCTGATACGTTCACTTTATTACTTTAAGGCAAAGAAATAAAAGCTTGCAGATTATTTGGACCCATATCATAAATCACTGTGCATCTCGTATTCTTTTATTATGGTATTACGAATTTTGGAATGTGGACGTTTTTCAGTGTCCACATGGCCAAAATGCGTTCTGAACTGTTCTCTTGCCTAACGAGCGTTTTCATTCTTTGACCCTCTCATACGAAGTTTGTTCAAAGACTATCGCGAATTTTGTGTTTTTCCAAAAATGATTTATTTATTCATTAATATCTATTTTGCCCCCTTCAAAGTAATCCCCACCGGATATTATATACTTGTGCCAACGTTTTTTCTAATCCTCGATCCTTGTGATCTTGTTCAACTCCTTCAATGTCGTCTTTATCTCCTCAATCGTAGCGTATCGTCGTCTTTTCTTGGGCCTATTCAGTTTTCGGAACAAGAAAAAGTCACAAGGTGCCAGATCTGGGGAATATGGTAGCTGTGACATTATTAGTGTGTTGTTTATGGAAAGAAAAACCGCGCACAAGCAACGATGTTTGAGCAGGGGCGTTGTCATAGTGCAAAGTCAATTTTTGTGTTTTCCACATATCCCGGAGTTTCTGGTGGTTTCCACGTCAGAAACATCAGAACTATAAATCCATAATTCTTCACCAGTTATGACCCTTTGGAGCAATTTTGGGTCGTCTGGGCAGAGTCCAACAGCTTCTTAACAGTGTTGATCGTTGCTGTTTTTGGTCGAAACTGAGCAATTTTAGTAGGAATTTCGCGGTGACCCGTTTCATTCCCAAATCTTTGGTAAAAATCGAATGACAGGAGCCAATCGATATGTTTAGGTCCTCAGCAACTTTTCGAACGGTGATTCGACGATTGTCCAATACTATTTTCTTCACTTTATCAATGTTTTCGTCTGTTGTTGACGTACCTACTCAGACGTCCGGTACGCTCTTCGTCGTTCACATCTTTGCGGTCCTTTGAGAATTTGTACCACAGACAAAAGTTGCTTCGATCATAGGTAGCTTCACCATATGCCACAGTCAACATTCCGAATGTGTCCGCGCATTTAATTTTGTTTTTCACACACAATTTGATACAGATTCTTTGATCTATTTTTTGGAATAGGCAAAAATCGACGAGTCAAAACACGTGCAAGCAAAGCAACTGTCAAAAATTAACTGAACATTCAACATGACCGAACCTGTTGGTATAAGTGAAAAACATGAGTACCAACATAATGCCACAAAAAAACTGGAAATCGAGTACACGTTTCCCACAGAAATTCAAAATTCGCGATACTTTTTGAACATACCTCGTATACATAGAAGAATTTAATTTAGTGTACAGTGTACAGCTTTTTTTTCTGAAAGTTTTATTTCCATTTATCGTTTGTATGAGTCTCATGGGTAATAGAGAAGTGCGAGTTCGCGCTGAAGCAGCGCTCACAGGCGTAGCAACAATATTACGTAATAAGACCATTTTCGTAAGGACGATTATTTATAGTTGTCAACTACTATTCTATTCCTTTCATTTTGTTACTGCCACCTATTTTATACAATGGATGAATAGTGGGTTTACACGATACAACATAGAAAGAAAATTTTAATTTGTTTGCCACAAATGGAAACGGCGAGTACAGAAAATTATGACGAAAAATTGCTGCTTAATCGTAAGTTAACTAAATAAAAGAAAAACTAAACCACAGTTTAATGGAAAATATTCAAGTTTAAATTTAAATGAAATTTTGCTCGTATATGTTCTGAGTTTCTTGCAAACATATGTATTAGAACTTCTTGTATCGGCAGACGCAACCGTAGGGAAGGTTTTGGGTGTTTTAACCCCCCCCCCCTATAAAAATACATGAGAAATTTACACATTTTACGTTTTTATAATTACATGTAACTTTTTAAATAATTTAATAATAATAATAAGTCTAAATCGTTATACACTACAACTATTTAGAGAACATCTCTTGAAAGTGCTATGTAGAATTTAAAATTGAAAATAACAGTAAAATACCTACACACTTTTTCGGTACGAGTGACAAGATCATTTTCATGCTGGGCCCAGATAACCGAAGGAACTAGGAGTAACAAAACAGATTGGTGTATCTACATTTATAAATAATTTTTAAATTTTTTTGGCCTCACTACGCCGANTTATAACCTCCGTCTGCGTTTGTCTCTGTGTATCGTGCATATGTAGACATACCTAATCATAGTTCTGTTATGTACACCTACTAAAATATCCCAAATTCATGTTTCGTGAAAAAGTGAAATTCAACTTGATACAAACATTCAGATTTTCGTTTATTTCTTATTCCGTAGATATATATCATCGCATTTATAATTTTTTTCTACAGCAGCTTTTCCCTTGTATTTTTCGGTTCAGTTGTTAAGCTTCTAAAATTAAAAAACCACCAGGGCTTTAAAAAATTCAATTTCCTGCCTTGTTTAAAATGAATCAATAATAATTAGCGTTTATTTTAAATTATATTTGATTGACACTTGCAAATTTATTTCCCTATTCCATTTGTAGTTTTACACGAAATGAAATTAATTCACTAATTAGTTTGACTTCACATTTGATCAGTAATATTCGGAAGTCAAATGAGAAGTTTATTTACAATCCAATTGCATTTTAAAATTATACTCAAAAATGGCTAATTTATACGACAGACTGAATTTATATTTCGTTTGACGCGCTAATAATAAATAGTAAAACTTTGGCATGGGACGGATGTTGCGTCACAGTATGTCACGGAAGTTGTTCAGACATCATGCTACTCCAACGCCAACTGTTTTTTCTTTGTATAAAATACTTTCATCGGCTAAATAAATAAAGTACGTAAGTAGTAGTATAACTTCTCTGTACATATACATACAATATGTACCTGCACATGCCTTTTTTACATTTTTAAATCCATCTTTAAAGAAATACTTTAACACTTTTGGAATTAAATTAATTTCGGTTGTACTATTTTCAAATATTGTCCGTGCAAATTAGATAGCTTATTAAAATTGTAAATTATTCTGCTATTGGACGAAGTTAGGCTTTCCAAATATTTTACTCTAAAAATAAATTAATGGATTTTCACCAACTTTCAGTAAATATTCACTAATTTTGGTGGTTATAATAGCACTACTGCAAATTAGTAAATATTTCAATTAAACTAATTAGGTAACTGACTTATTGAATCAGTAAAATTAGTAGAAAAATGTCAATATGAAGAATGCCAATACAATAAATACGTTTAACTCGTTTAAACAAGTACTATTAAGTAAAAAAACAGTAAATTAGTTTAAATAATTGATTACATCAGTACATAATAATCAATTTTTTTTCAATTATTCACATCATTAGGTAATTTATTGTGAATAACAACTAATTCACCATTGCGTTTTGATTTTAGTGGAAAGTGAAATCAATTTTTCACTGTTTTACTTTTGAAAGAGAGTACGTTTTCAAAGAATTTATTGATCTTTTCCGTATTCTCTATTTGCGCTTTAAAAGAAATGGAAACGTCTTCCATCTTTACAAAATTTTCAGGGAACGCTAAGTATTCGCTTATTTTTTATATCGTTGGATAACTTTCCTCATATTTTATGGACGACTCGCTTTTCTTTTGATAAATCAACCGAGGGAAGATGGCATTGCTTTCTTATCCCAAAGGCATCGTTAGTGACCATTCACCTCGAGTTATATTTAAGTTTCAGCACGCCACCCTATCCTTTCAACTGAATTAGAGACAATTAGAACAAGAGAAATGTGCTCAACTAAAACATACAAAGAGTGAGTTTTTCTTAACTTCGGATAAGGCTGAATATTCTCTCAAATAAGACACTAGAGGAATACCACAAACCAATTGTTCGAAGCGATCGTTTACAAAAAAATTAACAGAAAATATTACAACCTTAATTGTTTTCATTTTAATTAAAAGGTTTAAGGTTCCCTTCGCAACATATTACACAAACTGTCTGTGCCTAACGAAGATAATGAGTACCGCAAATACGAAATCGTTTATAGGAATGGTAAACTAGATTTTGTGACGTAATATTGGGTAGGGGGGTCGTTGCAAGTGTGACTTAGTGTGACGACGGGAGAGGGAGGGGTCCAAAAAAAGGTGAAATTCTGAGTAACATATTTCATGTGACATTTCACTGCGGTCAACTTTAGTTAAAAGAGTGTGCAAATTATTTCGAACTTTTTGGGTCTCATCAGCTCGCCGTGGACATCTCTAACCGAAAACCGACTGACCTACCTCTCGCTAGCGTCGTTAATGGAATAAGTATATAGAAAGCCTAGATCAGCGGTTCCCAAATGGTGTTCCGCGGGGAGCTCACAGGGGTTCCGCGAGATCCTAATAAAAATATACAAAATTCTGCGAAAAGCAACAATTATGTATATAACCGTAACAACGGTATATTTTTCATGACCACAGTAGTAATTAAAGGGCGAATCCTAACGGTTTATATTGTGGTAGGGACGAGAACCAGATTGCTAGATGAGAGGATAGCTTTTACGTTAAGATACAATCAATTCATTCCTTCATTCCTGTTCCCTTGGTTAATTTGTTTTCTTATTATCATTATTCATTATTTTATTAAATGTAACTATTGTTTTTCGAGAATGTCATTAGTAAACAAACAAACAAAACTTTTTAAAAAATCACGTGAATGTATGGAATTTCAGCATGAATCATTCCTTCTACACTTGAAAATTATAGCTTCTGTGAGGTAAACTCGGACAATCAATTTTTGTCTGTTAATCATGTCGAACTACTGCATTACCATAAATATATATTATTCGATAAAGTTAATGTCATCAATAGATCCTTACAGTGGAGAACCACAACTACGTTTACAATGAGAGACAAAATATCTTAGCTAATAACGATAAAATACAAATTCGACTTCTGGGTTGAATGTGAAAAAAGAATTACGAATGTTTTCCTCTTCTAAATAGATTTCTCGAAGAAAATGAATTACAAGCAACCTCAGGAGTAGGTAAAACTATAAATGAACGTTTATTGAACCTCAAAAAGCCCTTGAAGGAATATTTCCCAGAGGAGTTCAAGGACAGCCACTCAGGACTGAATCCATTCGCAAATCAGACTAAACCATCAGTGTTAACCATGTTGGAGTATGAGAACTTGATAGATATTAAGAATTCATTCTTTCTAAATTAAAATTCAAACATTCAAATTTGAATAACCTTTAGATTGAACTGAAGATGAATACCCTGCAGTCGTTGAGAAGGTTATCACGATTGCTGTTTTGGTTTGTATCGACCTACAGATTACAGATAAGCTTTTCAGTTTACGCCTACACTGAAAACAAATTCAGATTGGATTGGATGCCGCTCCGGACATTCGAATTCAAATGTCCGACATTAAACTTACTTTTAATGATATTATAAGTAAAACTTTTCCCATTAATTACGTGCAATAAAAATTCAAAATTCATATTGAATTCATGTAGGTTTATGTGACAGTTTACTTCTTTGTTGAGATGGACTTCCGCTAAAAATAGGGTGGACCAAAAAGGGTTCCATAGTAAAAAGAAAATTGGGAACCGCTGGCCTAGGCTATAGTTATCTTCATCTACAAAAAATTGAAACTCCATTCAATCTGATAACCTATAAACTTTACTTTGAGCGAACTTGTTATTTTTAACGCGCAAAATATTCCATGCATTCAACTTCGAAAAACTTGGGCAGGTGCAGTGTATTATCCAATTAAACGATAAAACTTTTTAATTTCTTCCAGATGAGACTTGATAATTGAAATATCAAAAAATAAACTGCCAATTTGCGTACCTAATGAGTTTTTGTCTGTCCCAGCAACTGAACGAATAAAATATTGAAAGTGGAACAAGAACGGAAGTAGAATAAATAACCGCATTACTTATTTCGCGACTAAATCGTTTGTCTTCTTTTGTTACCTACACTTTCCGTTGACACATCAAACTCCATTGCGACGTTTATAAATTGTCATAGGATATTCTAATTGAAAGCCGTAAAGAAATTGCAATAACATATTCACAACTTTTGAAAACTGCCCAGCTTCAAATTTAAGTAATTTCCAATTAAAATATAATCGTAATAAATAATATATTTGAATAGATAATGTCAGCAATTTAACTATCATCATCATAAGGTCGTCAGTCTTAAGACTAGTTGGACATGCACTTCCACTCCTTCCTATCCTGAGCTAATCTTCGCATTTTCCTAACACTAGAACATCTTGTCTACTCCTCTTAACTCTTGTTTGTGTCTCTAATATGTCTCTGACTAGACCTTCATGCCTAAGAAGCTGTCCTACCGACCTGACTATTTTTTATTGACTTCAATAAAGTCCTCTGTTCTCCTATTCTTTCTAGTACCTTTTCATTTCTAACCTTCTCTATTCACGGTATCCTCATAATTCGCCGCTAACACCACCTTTCCAACGCTTCTAACCTTTTCTTTTCCGTCGCGCCCATCGTCCATATATCGCACCCGTACAGCGCCGCCCTCTAAACACACACATTTTTAACAGTCTTTTGCGAATTTCCAAATTAATCGTTCGCGAACATAGAAGGCGACTCGACCCTGCGCTATCATTTATATCTCTCCTTCCCCTGACTCATTTGACTTCCTATATCCCTAAAATCAGGCACTTCTAATTTTTCGTCTCCTGTCTTTATATTCGCTCTTTGCCTACTTTTCCCTTCCCTTGCATACCGGTATTTTTGTTTTACTTTTACTTATTTTCATACAATACTGTTTTGTCAATATCGCTTCTATTTTATTTAAATAACAAGATATGGCTGGTCGTTTTATCATAGGTTGATTATGCAGTTGACATTATAAATTTACCTACTACATAAACAATTTGTAGACCATAGATTAAATCTCAATTTTTGTTGAATAAATCTGATATACATTTGCGATTGTATAAATAGGCTGACTGATTATTTAGTGCCCAAGTACTCCTGAAGATCATATAATAGGCCGAAACAATTTAAAGTTAATGCTGCATTTAGGTGAACATTTAAAAGCAACTTGGTTGTCTTATGTTAGATAATTATATCAATAACAATAACACTCACAACAAAGAATTTAAAAACCTTTATTTTTTTCCTTTTTCTTAANTAGTGTGATTGACGTTTGCATATAGACCAATGGTTCGTAACCTTTTTAATATTCTTACCACTGTGACCTATTAGGAAAACTGATTTTACTCCGGCCTTAAAATGTTATCAATACAAACAACACATGCAGATACAAATATCTTTAGTAATCACAAATTGCACATCAGTCTTTCAATTTTATATATCTAAACAATAAATTAAGTAATGATAGTTGGTGTGATGGCTGGTATTATTTTGCATTTTTCAAGTTTTTTTTTTATGTTAGCTTTAGTTTCGCTTAAAGCGCACCCTAAGTCATGATCCACATTTATGTAACCAAAGTTGATAAACCACTCTCACATCTACAGGTGGTAGCAAAGGGTATTGGTATTTTTAAAGCTCTGTTAGCTAGAGCAGGATATTCGGCACCAGCTTTTCGCCAAAATGTGCTAAGATCATAAGTTTGAAATTCTACTCTGCCGGTAGTATTCTGGTGTATTCCAAGATATTCCACTTTGGCCGCTACATCTTCGTTTTTTAACAATGTTATCATCCGTAGTAAATGATCTTAATATCCAAGAACTGGACTAACGATTATCCATATCCGGAAAATATTGCTTCAGTGAGTTTATTGCTGCAGATAAAAATGCCGAACCACACAATTTTCAAATGTGATCTTGTTTGGTTCATATTTACCAATTGTGCATACAGTTGTATAAACATCGACATATGTATAATTTTATATTTTTACTATCTAGCTACGTATTTTAGGTCATAATTATTAGGTTCTTTGATACCCCCACAGAATAATTAATTTACCCCCGCGGGGGTAATTACCCCCAGGTTCGGAATCAGTGATATAGACAATGGGAGTCATTCGAAGTAGTTCTTTGTATGGGGTTGTATGAAATAGCGCATGCATTAAACGCCAATGCAAAACGCAAATGATTTGTACGACCGTGTATGATCGCTGCAAATGAAGTACGTCAAATGCCGGAACTGTTTGTAGAACTATTAAATAATTTTTGGAGTGTATATCTGTATGTGTGTTTACTGGTGTTGTAATTAATTTTTTCCAATGAGAAGATAGGGTAATTGACGAACTACCCATATAAAAAGGCAACGCACCTTGGCAATATGTTGCCAATTCACGCCCCGGGATTGCAGCTTCGCCTGGTTTTCTTACAAATTCTTTTGTCCCTCACCCACTGCTTTATTCGCCATTGCGATTCCCTAATTCACTTAGTTCAGTGACATGTTGTATCCGCCTCCAACGTCAATGACTTCAAAGTGACTGTATTCATGGAATATTTTATAGGTACCTATATAAGGTCGTAAATATCGTACATAAATAATTCGGTACACCTTAACCCCATTCCAGATCAGGTAGTCCCGTCCACATTTACTTACTTGCTAATAATTAATTTGAAGACACCTTAACTCCCATCCAAATAATAGCACGGCCAAAACAAAATGTAAAATTTATTCTGTTTATCAACATACAGGGTGTTGTTTTTAGTTTTAACGTTACAGTATATACTTTATACGCATTTAACAAATTTAAATATTCATTTTATTTTTTGAAAATTCCATAATTTTTCAGAAATAAATTTAAACTATCGTTCAAGATCATTCCTCAAGTTCTTCATTGCTCTTGAACATTTTAAATTTTTATATGGCTACGTATTCATCCAAGAGTTACCAATTCTTTTCCACGTCGACTTAAAATAACAATTAAAGACATTCTGCTTAGTTTTCATTACTTCACTCGTTGCTGTCGATAACTATTATGCAAAATAAACAAATTTACCCTTTCAACGGTTACCAATAAAAATCAGTTTAGGTATGATCAGGGTAATTACTAGATGCATCATCAATTTTATTGAACGAGAGCAATTGCCTAAAGTTAGCACGGAGATAAAGGTATCGACAAGAAATACATTTATTTTCACCTTATTTCGAATGGAATGATAAGTAAATTTATAAAAAAATTTAATATTAAAAGCACCCTGTATATGTCCGTAAAGGTAACTCTTCGGGGAACTAGAATAATTAAGAGAATGTATTGTTATTTAATTTCGTTTGGACGGGATTGAAGGCATGGGATTAAGTATCACACGTGACGCAGATGTATCAATAATTTGGACGAAAGTTGAGGTGTCCCTAAATAATTTCGGAACGAGAGCCTGCATTTATTCATTGATTGGGGCAGATGTCTCTAAATTATTTAATTTTTCTCATTTGGAATCGTGAAATCTACTTAATATGATGTAGAAAATAAAGTGATAATAATCATTAAGGTGCTATTTTAGAAAATACCACAAATGACGTGGTGAGCGCCATCTGTAGTACGATGCTACATTTTAGGATTACGCATGCTCCAACAAGGTCCATTTAAAAATATGGATATCTACTTGCTGATTAATTTGTTAAGACAGCAGGTAAAAGTTGGTCTGTGTTCTGTAGGAGCTGCCTGCGACGCGCTGATGAGATCCAAAAAGATCGAAATCTCGATCCTCGTCTGGCAGTTTCGACAGAATACAGACCACTTCGAATTATTTTGTTCGAAGGTGCCATTGTAGATAACGGCCGAATCAATCTAATATTAGAAATACTAAGTTTATGTCTCCTAAAATGGTTCTTCCATTTCTCCAGTTGAATTAAACCGTTTTAAAGAGCACATTACTAGAAAAATTGTTGTGTTTGTTGCAGGTTCTGCGCCAAACTACCCTTCCAATTGTTCCCATGAGACATCAGACGTTCCAGAGGCAACTGTCTCATAGATTAGAAATGGTACCCAGTATCCAATTCAGTATTTGCAGTCTCGAACATAAAAGCGAGTCGAGTATTGTGGGACTAATAAAGGTAAGCAGAAGTTGTACATTTACGTACATATAACTCAAAACGCCACACACGCTAAGCTCTTTTGAATTAAGGAAGACGGCTGTCTCCCGTGGTTCCGTTCTTCTACTTGTCGGATGCAATTAAGCTTAAGATATGTTACGTTACTTACAAATGGGATTTAACAAAATCTAATTTTCCAAGTGCCAATTAAATTAAGTTGTGTTCGCAAAAACCAAACAGGTCCTTCGGGATTTGAACGGATTAGATCTTTTACGCAACGTTAATTGTTTTTCATAATTTTATATAAGGTTCTGTTCATCTATAATGCCTTAAGTTAACTAAATAATTCGTTAGAACATATTTATTCCAATAAAATAGTCTGTGACAGTTTGAAAAGTAATAGTAAACCACTCTAATTTCTAATAACGAAATAATAACATAATTTAAAATAATGTGGTATCATCTGAAAGGGCTTGTCTAAATAATATATAAATCTGTTTGCTTATCGCTTGGTGAAACATAATTACAATTATAGTAAGAAACAAACAAATTATTCTGAAGGCAATAACTCTGAAAAACACCCACATAACGAGATTCGTGTTCCTCTAATTTCGAGTCCTAGTTAATCCTGATACTACAGGAAGTTTCTGAAATAACTAG
>NW_020439093.1:183265-197691 GCF_000699045.2 Agrilus planipennis
CAATAACACTCACAACGAAGAATTTAAAAACCTTTATTTTTTTCCTTTTTCTTAAAATAACAAAATTAATGAAACTCTTACTAATTAGAAAAATAATTAGACTGTATATTCGAAAAGACTATATCAGAATGAATCCTCAAAAAGCACCAAACCCCTTTCGATAGCGTTGGCCTCGAAACTCCAGACTGTTTATGTTTATATTTCAATGTTTTTACATGCTCGTGTCCCAAAATTTAAAACTGCCGAGGACGGAGACGACCGGGAGGGAAAATGTCGCCAACACTTACTTATTTGTAATTTTTAATTAGTTGTTTTTTAAGTCAGCAGAAAGTATTTTCTTCAACAATTCTGTGCAAAATAATTTTTGAGTCTGTCCATTGTCCTTAATTTATTGGCGGCAAGTTCAAGCTTGTTTGACATTCGAGTAATGGAAAAGATACTCCTTTCTGCCTCTAAAGAAAACCTATGAAGCTTGTAGCCTCTAAAATCTAATTTATCCTTCAAACTGTTTACCGATTCACTTTACGTTCACTTTCAAAGGATAAAATAGCGGAATCCAACCTTGTGGTTACTTCTTGAAGTAAACATTTGTACAACAACATCAACAATAAACGGTGTATAACACACAACTGTTACATCTGTATTTTTAAGTTATACAAGTAAGTCAACATTTTAAGTAAAATTCAACTGATTTTCTCAGTTTTGTGAATTATTTAAACAAATTATAAGTAGTCTCATATTCTTGACATTTTCATGAATCAATTTTTATACTTTATTTTTCATAATGGGGTACATTTCTTCTAAATCTATTACACTGTAAAGGCTGTCAGTATATTTCTTGACTTTTCGTTTAATTTTCGATTTCACGCATCGGTTAATTTCAAGCTTTTCAAATATTCTTTCAAGAACTTTTTCGGACTATCAGAATGTCTTCCTTGAACTCTGAAAAGCTTCTTTCATATTCCGTTTACCGTGATCCTCACAGAACGACAACTCTATTGCATCCTTGAAAAACAACTGTATATATATATACTTATATATATATATATCTATTTTATATAAGCACATATAGCAGCATCTTCCAGAAACAGCAAATTCTAAAATCTAGGTTATAACGCTGAATCTAAACAGAACCACAAAATTTATTTGCTAATATAGCGTAATGGTAAAATAGGACAACTACAAAGATCACTTTAACCAAATTTTATTGATAGAGTCAATATTTTTTTGGTGTTTTTTTTGTTTTTAACGTGAGTCCGCGTG
The DNA here is from genome assembly GCF_000699045.2 of Agrilus planipennis. NCBI lineage: Eukaryota > Metazoa > Arthropoda > Insecta > Coleoptera > Buprestidae > Agrilus > Agrilus planipennis. The sequence goes on from NW_020439093.1 coordinate 184,529, forward strand.
AGACCTGATAACTTATTGGTATGCAGATAACAACGAAAACTTAATCTAAAATTTTTAACAAATGAACGTGCAGCAAATGAACAGTCCAACTTGACCAAAAGGAACAGGTATCACTTATACAAACTAAGTCAGAAAACCGTTATAGTAGGAATAATCTAGAAGCCTATAAAAGGGTCTATCTCTGACTAAAATGACTCAATGTTTTGATCTTCACACTGATCACTACCGATGGTCTTTTTTCCTTAACGCATTGGCTAAGGGTTTCATCAACTGGTAAGCTGCTAGAAGAGCTGCAGGTAGAGTTCTGTCTCTATTCTGAGAGCGGGAAAATCCTTTTATTCACCCTCGCCTAGGTAGGGGTAACTCAGCGCGGTACTGCCAGGGATAGTGGTACTGAGAAAGGGTAGCCTTCAGTGTTCACAACCTGAAGCGAGGCAACTATCGTACCAGTAGCGTAGAATTATCGTACATGGAGCAAAATTATCGTACTTTTCAAAATAATCACTATAATTCATAAATTACTCGTATTAATCGCGATATCAATATTTCTGCGTATGCTTCGTAACTAATTTGTACTCATAAACTATTTACAATCTTTTTTAACTATATTTTTTACATTTGAGACAGACCTGAACTACCCCCACCCTTTAATTTAAAAATCAATAATATATAGAAAAATACTTAAATATAAGAAGATGTAGGGGGTGGAGGTATGTTAGTGGGGTGTTTTTGAACTTAGGCTATGACTACATGACTACAATCACAAAATTGTTTGTGGATGGGAAGACCATCGACCCATCTGGTGACCAACACGAAGGGATGTTACCTGCCAAGGAAAAACCTACATACTAGCATGATAACATTCCTTTGTTGCAGGCACGTTCTTCTAAATTTAACACTGCGAATAACAAAAATGTTTATAGCGCTGCGAGCAAAAAGAAAAAAAATATACGCGAATAAAAAGTAGTCTTCGTGATATTATCTGAGAGGGTAAGAATAAAATAAATTTTGAATGCATGAAAATTATCGTACAATCTGCGTACGATAATAATATGATATCGTACATCGTACGTAGACATGAAATTATCGTATGTGTACGATAATTATCGTACGGTTCCGAACACTGGTAGCCTTCCGTGCTAGTGTGGTTGGTGAGTCGTACGACGGATTCCGCGTGGCGCCCTCCTTAGCGGTACTACGACAAGTTACTGAACTTACCGGGGTTGATCTGCTAAATGTTGGTGGTGCGGATTTAAAAGCGGTTACACTAGTATGATTGAATTGTAAACTTCGACACCTTTAACACTTACAAGTAGCTTTTATTAAAATAAAATAAAAACATCAACTCATATAAAACATAAAAAAGTTCAGCAATTTTTCTGAAAGAGTGATGAGCAAAATTGATGTTGGTCTTGCAGACATGGTTTTAGTCTTGTGAAAATGTAAGACCAAAACCAGAAGTGTCGTTATTTTAGCAAACCAATACTAAAATCAAACCGAATATGCAACACCAAGACCAAATACACAAGACTAATTGAAAAATTATTACTTCCCGAGGATTTATGAAGCAACTTTAATATATTCTTTTCTTGGAACAAAACATTTTTAGTATTTGACATTTTTAGTTTGCTCTACTACATTTTAACACTAAATATAAAAAAAGAAACTTTACCACTGTTTAAAAAAAGGGATCGTCAAAAATGTCCTCGGAGTAAGTGTTCTTTGTTCCTATGTCTGGTTGAAATATGAAGATAAACTTATTTTTTATCGATATTTTTTACTTCTTTCAAGTACCTTGTACAATTTTGTTTGCTAAAAGGCCAATTTATGCGTTAGAAAAAGGGTCAATTTATGCATTGGAAGAAAGGTAAGTTCTCGAATTTTCATAACTTTCACATCTATTGACACTATTTTCTTTAAAAGACATGACAAGGTCGCATGTATGACCGAAAATTTCGGCATTTAAGAGAAATATTGTGTTGATGAAGATTATTCACTCTTTACAATAAGTTATAAGCGATTTCCACTACTTACAAGTATCCCTTTTATTTGTTCTTTTTAAGTATATTTAACGATAATAATGGTGGATGAAGTGGTTTCAGTATTCTTTTGAATGCTTTTCGAGACTTGAATGAACTGTTTACGGAAAGTGATTTTGTGAAATCGACATTTCGTCTTTTGTTACAGCCTGAGCTTTATAAAAAGGAAGTCGTTCGACAGTCGTCGGTAGAGAGCACTGGTCCTGAAATGGAGTATTGTGGAAAACTACACTTTGCTCTTCGTTACGATAAAGAAGTTGAAGGGCTTGTTGTGAAGGTAAGAATTGCAAAAGCAACTTTGTTTCCTTTCAAATTTTGTACTGTCTCAGGGCTACTAATACTTCTAAATACATGGTGAAATAGACATTTAATTGTGGTGAAAATTCATAACTTTATAAAAAATGATAAATAAACACTCCATCTGAAAAAGTTACTGTGTTAGCGAAACAATTGTCGTGGTAAAATAAAAAAATTGTTAAAATTACGAGTTTATTATTTTTTATAAAACTACTAATATTAATGATTATTATGCATCATTTACCCCAATTATTGCTCTGGTATGAATGTAAGTCAAGATAGAGACAAAACCAATGTAATATGACCAATAACCGACGTTTCGTCTTTCAGCACAACTTTTTTTAAGGTTGTTTGTAAATTAACTGGTTCTTTATATCATGCAGAAGATCCCGGATGTCATAACGATACATAATTTTGTAGATGTAGATGAAGACGTATTAATAAAATAATTAATAGTTGAAACCACGTAGAGACATAAAACTTCACATTTAAAAACTGTTTAAAAAAATAAAATTTTAAACTAATAAACTAATTACACTACTTATAAGAGGCGAAATGTCGGATGTTGCCTGCAAAACAAAATTGATTTTACCCCCATCTTGTTTTAGTTTCCTACAATATTTTAAAAATGAAGAAGAAATGGAAATTAATCATAACTATTACAGATGGTACCGAAACAGTATATATATAAACCTTTGTCAATTACTATATATAAGATCACATATTTAGCTCGTAGCGTTAAATCACAGTATGTAGAATAGTAACTCATGTTTTCCGAAATGTTAGAGAAAAATGCAGGCTACTACAAGATAATTTCGCCCATCACTAACAGTCGATTTAGCTGAGTAATTTTGCATGTCATGTTTTCTATATTTCAAGCTACCTGCCCTAATATAAAAGTTACTTGGTAGTTAATCAAGAGACAAGAAGTACGTACAAGGTGTTCGATTAGCAACTAGCGATCCAGGTTCGGGCTTCGGTAGCTCAAAAACTGGACCACTGAAAATTATTTGAAAGTGAATTACTGAAATAAGCTATTTAAAAATATTTTTCTGTAAACAGTAAAGTATTTTTGATACTATATATGGGTTATTCTACAAACTAAGGACGAAACTGAGTCTGATTTCGGCCCAACATTTTCTGTATATTCTAATTGCGAAATTTAGTCTATTATCAAGAATACAACGTCTTATGTTAAGTGGAACAGTCAAAATATTTTAAAATTTTGGATTTATGGCCATTTCAAGGAAATCAAGCGGCAGGAAACTGAGAGTGTAACCAAGAAACTGAGGAAAAAAAATAAAACCAACCGAAATCAACTTTTTAAATAACAAATTGACTTGTCATGTTGGCCATAGACTTGTTTTTTGTAAGATTTGTCTGATTATTGCCTCCAATTTTTGCGAGCTTGTCTTTTTTCACGAGCCGACATTTCAGATACTAGTTTTTTTGCCAGTTTCTCTCAATTTTTTATACTCTTGCTTTTTTTTTCTTTTTCAGCCGCTAATCTGTCAGGATCACTATTTATTTTTTCATATCTCAATTTTTCAGCTATCCTTTTTTTTCTAATATTTCCTCCTTAGTCTGTTTATTCTTTGGTTTCTGCATTTTTCTTTTAATTTTAATTTTTTTAAACTATCGAAGTTTTGTATGTAACTACACTATCGTTCGTTTTATTATTCTGACTTTATAGTGTATAGCTAAAAAGTTGCAAATTATCTTGCACACAAACAGCATTTAAATATAAACTTCTCAGGACCCTGGATAGTTCTTAGTATTCTGGGTCTCAATTTGACAGGATCCTGAGACCAGGTTCCTGAGAATTTTTAAATAATATTAAAAAAAACATCGATTAAAAAACATTCAACCAAAATTAAGCAGAACTAAGCCTTGGTGTAAGCAAATTACATATCAAAACGCTAAAATTACCATATTATATATTTATTTAGTATGTAAATATCTTACCAGGATCCTGTGAACTCGACTGATTACGACGCGACTTCCTCTTTTGATTGTGCCAGGCTGACTGAACAACACGCTAGGTGCAAAAAAATAGGTGGTATTCTTTGCCCCTTTCGTAGGTACAATTAACTCAACTGAACGACAACGTCTCTCGGTTAATAGAATATTGAATATTTACTTATTTTACATTGAACAGGATCCTGATATAAAACCGTTGGGACAAATTTTGGAAAAGGATTTTATAATATTTTTACGACAATAAAATGATAATATGTCTCCCAGGCAAGAACATATAATAAGTACTTCTTTATTTTGGTTTCATTTTTGTCCTCAATGTGGTAGTAAATAAATCACATTACACTTTTGATTAGATTTTGTTTGAGGGACACTGCAGGTTCCTGAGAATTTGGCACTTTGAATAGTAATTTCGTCAAGAAAATAATTTTAAATCTAAATTATTTTTAGAGACCAACTAGACATAGGTTAGTTTTACAGTATGTTATACAAATAAATTAGTTTGTAACAAATTTTTCAGGATAATTTAGCTGAGCCGCCGAAAATTCCTTAGTTTGTAGAACTACCCATATATGGAACATTTTGATATTTAATAGTAGTTTATATATGAAATATTAATGTGAAAATTTGTTCCATTTATACCAATGTATGTGTTGTCACACTCTCGCCGGGTATCGAACCCGAGACTATTCGTTTTATGGACCAATGCTATGACCATTAAGTTACGAGAGATGACAACAGCCTCGTATAAGACCTATAAGTAAAATTACGATTTTTTTTGAACTTTAAGCGTCTGGCAGAAATAACCGTTAACCGAAAGTGTCTAGGAGTGTTGATTGTTTTTGAGAATATCCTGTAAATATTAGTACTCAAACTAATAAAAACGAGTAATATTTTTACGTATTTTTAGCATTTCATATGCATGTATACATTGGCAATCGGCCCAAGTTAGCAGAAAGTACATACAGTAGAACGCCGATTATCCGAATTAATTGGGACCGGGGTCGATTCGGATAATCGAAAATTCGGATAATCGGACATAGACTGGTAATAAAGAAAAACGAACTATCACACATAGAATAAACTTTATTAAGTTTAACAAACTCAATTCTACAATATGTAAGTAAAAAACAAACGTTCCGTCTGTTCCAGCAACTGAACGAATAAAATATTGAAAGTGGAACAAGAACGGAAGTAGAATAAATAGTCATAATTCGTGTACTGTAATTCTAAAAAGTAATTCTAAAAAAAAACTTTTTTTAATACTTTTTATAACCTCCGTCTGCGTTTGTCTCTGTGTATCGTGCATATGTAGACATACCTAATCATAGTTCTGTTATGTACACCTACTAAAATATCCCAAATTCATGTTTCGTGAAAAAGTGAAATTCAACTTGATACAAACATTCAGATTTTCGTTTATTTCTTATTCCGTAGATATATATCATCGCATTTATAATTTTTTTCTACAGCAGCTTTTCCCTTGTATTTTTCGGTTCAGTTGTTAAGCTTCTAAAATTAAAAAACCACCAGGGCTTTAAAAAATTCAATTTCCTGCCTTGNTGACAACAAAACAAAACAAAACAAAAATTACATTATGTACTTACTTACAGTGCTTGGTTTTAATTTTTTATATTACGCTTAGGACCGATTCGGATAATTGGCGATTCGGTTAATCGGCGTTCGGATAATCGGCCTTCTACTGTATGTCCAAAGTGCACATCAATAACACTGTTCTATCCCACCAATTTTGTTACTCAGAAAACAAGTCATGTTTAGTGACTCTGGAATCTTGGACCATTGTCTTTTAGAATGAGAGCCTTTCCAATTTCCTCGTTAATACATGGAAATAGCTCCAAAAAGTTTTTCCTTATCTAATTATTGATCAATAACCTACTCGAGATACATATGATTGACATGCTTTATCATAACACAAAAAGGAATGTAAATTCGTACAAACTTTTACCTTTCAGGTTTTTAAAAAATAGTAGAAAAGGTTGCTAATTACAAAAATAGCATTACCACCGGGATGAAGATATTTAATTAATAATCCCTTTATATTAATCATTCAATTACATCTCCTTCCCTATTTCCAGTTCAATTAGTTTAAGCGAAGTTTTTTAATTTGAATTAAAGATCCAAACTTCCATCGTCTCGGTAAGTTAAAATTAATGCGTTTCATTTGTCAAAATCCGATAACACTTTTTAAGAACTCTGGATCGCTATTTTTCTTTAATAAAATCGAAAATGAGGAAGTAAATCCGGTTCTCATAACAAATAATTCATTTTTTTTTTCGTTTCAATTTTAAATATCGTTTTATAAGTAATTTGCGTAAATTACTCTTAACAGTATGTACCTACCCAATCCAAAAAAAATTGATTACATTCTAGTAACATTGCGTCAAGGCCAAGTGCTACATACTTTAAATTGTCTGTCAGCAGAGAATTGACGATGATATGTTCAGCAAGACTGATTCTGATTTTACATGGAAATATGCAGATAAAAAACGAAAATAATGAATAATTAATGCGAAGGCTTTAGTTACCTTTATATCTTTGGGGAATAACAAACCCTGAATACGATAACGTCCCAAAATCAACATTTACGGTTCCCAATTTTTTAGCGACGTAGCAACCATTAATGTATCCAAGCTTTCATAGCGCATTATATTAATAATTGAAAAGGTCCTACATATACAAGAGATGCTTTTTCAACTCAATAGGCCATAAATAAAAGTCAAATGAAAATAAAAAAAATATTTTTTACTATACTTTTACCGAAAGTACGATATTTTTCCTTGATTTCAGGGAGTTCACTAACCTCTGGGTGGTTTCTACATTCACATTCATCTCCCAATAAATGCAGTAAATGCAATTTTTATCTGTAAAATTATATTGCGCTTTCGCCCTGATAGTCCAGGCAGTATATCTTAGCCACTGTCGCTGTTTTCCTGTGTTCATTTGCTTTGATGTGATATAAAATTCTCCAAATGTTATGGAAAAACTTACTTCATGTTTGCCAATAATGATCTTCTCTTCACATGTACTGGGATATTGTATTATTATTAATTTTTTCCTTGGTGGTGGATTATTGCTGTAATTTTCATGGGATTAGTAATATCTAGCTTCTCCATTGAATCGATATTTGTTAGGTCTTCGTTGACTGGGTTTTGATTACTTGAATCATTAGTAGTAAAAGGCACTTAATGGGTGCATTTGCTACCTTATGTACTCTAATTTACTAGAACATGAAATTAAATTGTGTTTACGTGCCATATTAATTTTTAAATGGCTGTAACTAGTCTTTTTGTAAAGATAATCATACTTTGTCTTAGAGTTTTGTAAAGCTCAAAAACTCAACTTTGAGAATATGAAACGGTTTTTTGGATAAAAAATGCGTAAATTATGTGTAAATTCAATTTAAAACAAAAAAGAATTTTTCCTATATTAATTAAATGGGAAACTAAAATAAAAATAGCGACCCCATAGATTTGAGCTATAGGGCTCATGTTTGGCGAGAATTTTTTTTACATCAAATAGAAACATTTGGGGGGGTAAGAGTTAGAAAAAAAAATTAAAAATTTTGTTTGAAGCACCCTAATGGTTACGTAATTACAACGTAGGAGTAAGTAACTACGCCGTGGATTAAGTTTAACAGAAGTGTATCGACAAGGTTCATAAGGATATCTTCTTACAGACTTTGTCGACCACAAAATTTAACAATATTCTGCAGTTGGTGTTTGCTGCGCTATTTGTGGTAATTCATTGAAAGTATAGGTATATTTTATAACTCATATTGGCGGCTATGCAGTAGGTACCAGACATGCTCATGTGTGCTATAATGTAGTCGCAAAAGGGTGCAAATGGTACGCGTTTGACCATCAGTTCTCATATGAAAGTACACACTTTAAACATAGACCGTATTTATAAAAATAAAGCATTTAGTTTCAAGTAAAAGTTAGACGTAAAAGCTTTTGCTACAATTCGTATTCATAATTTATACATTTTCCTTGCAAGGAAAAGTAAAAGGTACAGATTAGCCCCTTCCGATTTTGACAAACTAGTTGATATTTGCATTGTATAATCAACACGTGTGTTTCGTGACAATTGTTTATTTTATTTGTTTAATACATTACTGATTTACTTGTGCAATATTGAAAGTTAAAAATTAAAATGGTTTGAAGAATAATGCAGAAATATTTTCATTTTCTGTACAAGCGACACGGCTGCTCCACGTGTTTAGAGATACGTGGTATGAAAGTGGTCGGTCAACCACACGACATTCTCCTCCTCAAATCTAAATAACGTTTTAAAATCTGATTCTCGTGGTGTACGTTTTACTGTGTAGTGTTTTCTTGTACATAAATGCACCATATCAGTCATAATAAGCACGACACTAGTAACACACAACTAAAGATTACTTATACAAGTCCTTTTAGATAGATTTTATCGCAAAACCAGTCCTACAAATACATAAATTTTTACTTTACAAGCTGTGTGATGCCTGGGCAGCTACTGAAAAGTTAAGAAGAGCGATAAATGTTTTGTGAACCTAGATTCCTTTTTTATGAGCAAATCCTTTAGTTTTTGAGCAGATGCTTCTTTTTACAAATACAAATTATGTAAAACCTTTTACTTTAAAGCAAACCCTCGAAGCAAAACCTTTTCCTTCGCTTTTTTTATACATATACCTTGAAGGAATTGCTTCAATTATTATTAGTAGCAGAAGGTGAGGCTTCTTTTTATAAATACCACATAATGATTCTTATGAAGAGGGTACATCTGTACAGGTGTACAAACTTTAGGTATCATGACTGAATGCGTCAATCGTCAGGGGAACTATGTCGAAAAGTAACCATAACTGTACGTTACATTACTTTTAGTAATAAAATATTTTTTATATTCATTTGAATTTTGTTTATGGCATATTGGAGTGTTTTGAAAAAGAAATGATGTGAAGGATGTACCAATTCATGTTTCATTACAATAAGTGACCAATTTGATGTTTTTCTACTGCATTAAGCAGATATTACAACAATTCAATTGAAGCATGTACCCTGTAGTTTCGTATATTTGTAAAAAATTATTGTTCATAAAATTGTTTCCGTTGTTTATTACTAATACCAATTTAAGTACTAAATACTCAGATTTTAAGCTGTCATTTACATAATTATTCGCTTTCGTTCTTTATCCATATCATTAAATTTACTTCCATTACCTAAGCCAATTTCTACGTCTTTTTGTTAACATATATCCTACGAACTTTAGGAACATTACCATTCGATTTCACGAGGTAGTAAATTCCTCTTATTGTCCAAAATCGCTCTTCGTCTCTAACTTAGCAAAGTTTGTGAGACAAGGGTATTAAGCTGAACTCAGCAAGCATCTGGAAATTATTGTTATTAAGTGTGAAGGTTTTGTGAATCACAGTAATTGTCTGTTTTGACAGTAAGTCAGATATAATTTAAACTTTATCAACATTACCCAAGTTTTTTCAATCCATTATACTCGTACTTATTTTGAAATATTTAATATAAGTTATTGGCATCCGATTGAATAAAGAAAAAAAACAATAAATACAAATTTGGCATATTCCTACTGTCGAGATCACTTATTAAATTTGATTTAACCATTTTCCTCTTGATAACTGGGCAAAATCACTACGGTTAATGATTCATGTTCTCCTTCTGGGAGTCTTTTCATTAAATACCACCCTCACCAAAGTCCCAAAACACAATAAGTCTCCGTAAAAAAGGCGTTTAAATACTAAACCCATGAAATTTTAATATGTAGTTGGCGGATTTTCAACTAAAGGGTTGAGCTGAAGCGAGCTTCTAATGTTTATAAACACCAAAAGTCTTCAAGGTGGCAAAATCATACTAATAAATTATCGTTAATCAAATTCTCATAAACCAACAAGAGACAGAAATTCTAACATACTAATGTTTTTTTTTTGATCACGAAAAAAGTAAGATAATACAGATTAGGACAAACGGCCTAACCAAATGCAATCTTAATAACCATTTTCATCATCATAAGGTCGTCAGTCCTAGAACTGGTTGGACACGCACCTCCACTCCTTTTTATCCTGAGCTAATCTTCGCATTTCCCTGAAACTAGAACATCGTACATCCTTACTCGTACTCGTACTCCTATTTCTGCCTCTAATAAGTCTCTTACTAGACTATTATGCCTTAGAAGATGTCTTTCCAATCTATCTCGCCTATCTTTTACTTCTTAGAGTCCTCTATTCTCCTATTATTTCTAATACCTCTTCATTTCTAACCATCTCTATCCACGGTATCTTCATTATTCGGCGGTAACACCACATTTCGAATGCTTTTAACTTTTTCTTTCTCGTAGCGCACACCATACATGTTTCGCATCCGTACAGCGCCGCCCTCCAAACTTACATCTTTAACAATTTTTTTCGAATATCTAAATTAATCGTTCGCGAGCATAGAAGAGACTTTGTTTTATTGAAGGCAACTCGACCTATCCTTTGCTTTATATCCCTACTACTCCTTCCGTCCTGACTTATCTGACTTCCTAAATACCTAAAATCAGCCATTTTATATAATCTTTCCATACTTTTTCTTCCCTTGCGTACCAGTATTTTTGTTTTACTTTTATTTATTTTTATACAATACTATTCTGTCAATATCGCTTCAATTTTATTTAATGTTATCTCTAACTTCTCCTTGCTAGATGCTAATACTGCTATATCATCTGCAAATCTAAGCATACTAATTTTTTGCCCCTTTATATCTATTGCCAACAGTTGTATTGTCTTTAATGATGTTGAAGACCGAATATTCAAGATGAAGACCAAATACGTAAGGCTAAACGAGATATTATTACTTCTGGTGGATTTATGAGTTAAACCATTTGAAGCAACTTTAATATATTCTTTTCTTAGTACAAAACATTTTTAGTATTTGAAATTTTCAGTTTGCCTTACTAGATTTTAGCACTAAATACAAAAAAAACAAACCTTTTCACTATTTTTTCGATATTATTTACTTCCTTCTACTATTTAATTCTCTACAAAAAAATGAATTTATGCGTTGGACTAAGGGAAGTTTTCATAACTCTCATAACTGTCAACACTATTTTCTTTAAAAGTCATGTTAAGCTCGCAAGTATGACAGAAAACTTCAGAATTTAATTTATCGATAAATAGAAAAATTTGTGCTTATTAGAAAAAAACTAAGTATCAAATTAAATGGGCATGATTAAGACTTAATACGCAAAAGTAAGACCAAAATCGAGACTTTATCAGCAAGACCAAAACCAAGGCTTTGAGCAAAAGCAAGACAAAGACCGAAACTGTCCCAGTCTTGGCCTTGGTCTTGCTTTGCTCATCACTACACGGCCTAAATGTTTAGAAGTTTAGACCATTGCATAGCATTAACTAATACTGGTTCAATTCCATCTGCCCTGACCCAAGTTTCTCTGTGGTTTCCATGACAAATGATGGGATAGTAGTAATAATGATTTCATTTCGTCCGTCTCATCTTTCTGACCCCAACCACTACCACTCATGCATTCTCACGATGCCTAAATGAATGCTTAAGAGCTCCTTCTGCCCTAGTCTTCATTTTCTTAAGCTAAACTGGCTTTTAAATTTCAGATCTGGGGAAAACAAACGATTTTTAAACTAAGCCACATTAGTCCATCCTATTATCTTTTGGATAAATTTAACCTACGAAAAACTAGTTTAACCTGAAATGAAATTTGGCCGAAAATAAATACCAGTTAATAAAAGTAGAAAGAGGAGACTGTGGTAAATATTAATTAAAAATGAAAAAGAAGACTCACCCCTAATTACTACAAAAAGCTTTGTTTGAGCGGACACTTCATATGTGGGCATCATCAACGCGAGACCAGTTAATACATTAAAATGTTCAAAATCAACAACTTACAGGTAATAAATATAAAATGTGAAAGTAAAAGAACTTTTTAGAAATATTTGTTACTTCTGCTTTTGATTTACGGAAAGTTGTTCAAAAATTATAATAAAAAATAAATGAGAAATTCAAATTAATAAATATTTAGTAAATTCAACCATTGTACGCACGCAGACATTTTGACTTTTTAAGTATTCAGACGACGTGCTCTCAATGAATCAGTATTTGAATTTTAAATTGCACATATTTCGTTTAGCTTTTAAATGCGTTGTTCTCAATCGACGGAGCAGTGAACCATATTACTATATAAGTACAAAGGCTTTTTTACTACCTTCGTCGTGCTACTTTAACATAAAATGACAGGTTTTACTTATGGAAATTACGTTTTTTTTTTTCAACAGTACGCTAAACCATATTTGAGTGATAGGATTTGAATAGTAGAAAACAAAGCAAATATTGAAACCAAACATACGTATTATTCTCTCTTTCGAAAGGGTTGCACAAATTCTTATGACAAACACTCGAGATATATTTTATTTTACTAAATAAATAAAAAAATAAGTAAACAGAAACAAAAGTAAATTAAGTTGAAAAGGATTCCGTCGGTATTTTCCGAAATATGAGATAGTCGAGAAAAACTTATTCTCTATTATATTGTTTACTACATGTCAACGCGTCAGTCAGAATAAAGTTATAAAATCTGCACCATCCTTCAGCGCTCTCGTTTTTTCTTATATGTATTTAAACATACTCTTTGAGACATTGAGGTAATATCTCTTCATCGAGAGCCTTTGCAAAACATATTGAATGAGTAATTTTTTTCAACTAGTCTGGTTTAAACTTTGATCGTTATGGCAAAAATTAAATCTGATTGAACTATTTACAAAAAAATTAAAAATGTAATATGTTCTTTGACATTGGTAGCACCACGGTACTACCG
>NW_020439093.1:199151-217087 GCF_000699045.2 Agrilus planipennis
AAAAGGACTCACTTCTATGCTCGCGAACGGTTAATTTAGAAATTAGAAAAATATTATTAAAAGTGTATGTTTGGAGCGCGGCCCATATTCCGCCTATGGTACATAGTACATAATAAAATTTTTCTAAATTACTTAAAAAGCTAGTGTACCAGGTAGAAGAAATTTGGGACGACATGTTTCTTTTGCGTGTCACGTGTCAGGTACTTAACTAATATTGTAAGAAGATAAGGAATGAAAGCATAGTATATGCTAAGTCATGTACACTAACACAGAAAACACTAATTTGAAATAAAAAAGGGAATAAATGAGAGATATTAACCGCATATTGGATAGTAGATTGCAAAAAACAAAACCTTAAATAGTAAAATTTATAAATATTCAAAAATCAACTTCTTAGAAGTTGGACTCTGTATGTACATCTACATAATTTAAAACACTTTTTATAAGACTGTACTGTGCCCGTTTTTGCACAGGAATGTACATAATTTGACGTAATTCAAAACTATCGATTCTTGAAAGCTCTTTTGACTAAAGAAAAATAAAATACCTTTTCCTGTCTCTTTACCTAGAACCCATATTCCGTGTACTGGTCGTAAATCGGTAGGTCACATTAAAATTATAATTACAGAAAATTTAATTTTTATTTTTATTTGCGACTCATCTAAGAAATTCCTACTTATAAGACATTTGGTGGCAGCGCCTGGCACATTCCACTTCTATCATATATTTTTTATTCCTACATATAATTAGTGAACGCATAGTTATCTTCTATTGATGTAGCTATTGATTATATTTGCATGATTTTATTATTGTAAGATAATCAATTGTTTATAAGGCTCTGATAAACATTGTTACGATCTACTATAGAATCTTCTTGCATAAAAAAAAAGAAATGTTAAGAACCTTTAGAAAGCAATTTTTATTACTTTTTGAATAGATTGAATTGAATAGAATAATTTTATAAAAAAGCGAATTTATATATTTAGAAATGAGATGTACTAATTTAATCTAATATCGAAATCGTTTTACACAATGATTAGCCAACCCTTTAACTACAGTTAATTTAATAGTATAATAATAAATCATCTTAGATAATTGGGTAACGTAGAAGTGGCAGGGAACTATCACAGGGTGAGTGAAGACAGTAAGCCGCCTCATCACCCTGCATTTTCGTGATATTCAATTCGACTCTCGGCTTCTTGACTTGACTACCCTCTTATTATTGATTAATTCCGCTGTCGCTAAATGACCTACTAACACACTAGCTAAGTAGGTGTTGGCTTGCAGTTTTAAATATATAATTTATATGTACCAACTGTGTAACAGTGACCTAAATATGAATTTATGGATGCCATGTAACAATAAATTGGGATTAGTTAATAAACAAAGGTTGCTCGTGAAGTTGAACGGGAACATAAGCACCGTTTATATTAGAACAAAGGCTTACACGGCCGGAATCCATAGTAGAATGAAGATTCGGGCTATAGACTGTACAGTCGCTGTCAAGACTTCGAGATATAATCTACGTTCGCGTTGTCAACGCAGCACTACCACTGAAGATGTCAGCCGCAGTAGCTGACGAAACGTCTGAACGGAACAGTTCACTTAGACCACGGCCCTATAGCCCGAATCTTCATTCTATCGTTTGTGTTGTTACAAATCAATCGGGATTTTCAGAACTACGTACATCATCCTAAACATCTGATTACAGAACGTTTTATTTTCTTTCATAGGAATTCATTATAGGGCGTATTCACGACAGCCCTGTCGGATATTTCGAATTTCAACAAGAATCTAATAAAGTGCTGTTGGCGTGAATGCATTATATGTGTAGGTATACAATCTATTGTAAAATGTTATTTAGTTGGCTGGAACGCTCCCGCTATGTACATACATACATACGTTCATAGATACATGTATATAGATAGATAATCCCCTTCTTGTTTTAGCGCAAATTTGATTTATACTGTTCTAATTTATATGTAATTAGCAAACCGCCCCGGTTTCGCACGGGGAAGTGTGGAAAGATTAATAATATCATGATTATGATTAGTCTACTACAGGATATCTTTATATGCAATATTTACAGCTGTTTTTTCATGAGACAGTACAAATATGTTTTGATTTACTTAAAAGGATACAAATAGTTACTGTGGGTTATCCTTAGGAGATAAACATATACTATCCCGAACTATTTTATAGATCGTTTTTAGATATTCAATTCCGTAGTACATTAATTTGATTTACCTCGTAAGGTTTAGTCAGCGTTTGCAATGTAATATGTTCATAAATGCATGTATTATATATATATAAACCTTTCTCATGAAACACACTAATTTATTGCTGAAAACTGCATTAAAATCCGTTCTGTAGTTTAAAAGATCTAAGCGTACAGCCAGCTGGAGTGACTTTGTTTATGTATCAAATATAAAGATATTACAACGCACTAAAATACTTAAAAATACGAAAGGAACCTTTGTATGTTCTGTAAGTATGAAATACACAAACTGAAGTAAGTTTAATCATTAAAATAAATTAAGAAACACTTAGTTTCAGGAATTTTGTAACTACAATGTTGTTTCGCCAAACATTAGCTTCATCAGGTGATGATTTAAATCATTCTAATCGATCAAATAATTATCACCTAATGAAGCCAATATTTGGCGAAACAATATTATATTGTTTACTACATGTCAACGCGTCAGTCAGAATAAAGTTATAAAATCTGCACCATCCTTCAGCGCTCTCGTTTTTTCTTATATGTATTTAAACATACTCTTTGAGACATTGAGGTAATATCTCTTCATCGAGAGCCTTTGCAAAACATATTGAATGAGTAATTTTTTTCAACTAGTCTGGTTTAAACTTTGATCGTTATGGCAAAAATTAAATCTGATTGAACCATTTACAAAAAAATTAAAAATGTAATATTCTCTTTGACATTGGTAGCACCACAGTGCTTTCTAACAAAAATTGTCATGTTGGTGTACTATTTGACACTGTTGCATCTTTACAATACTATAGGTTTATTTTATTTTGCATACTAATTTTATTATTGTCGGAAATTTTAAGTATTATTTTCTATTTGTATACAAATTCAATTCTATTATTCATTTTATTATTTAGCTACAATTTTCAGGTATATATTATTTATCAAATGCAAACAGTAATCTCAGTATTTTTGAACCATAAATTTTAATTTGTATTCTATTATCTTATTGTAACATTTCTTCCTTTTGTAAAGTCACGTTCGCTATATTACTGTAATTTCCAAATTTAAATTCACGTATTTTGTCTGTACCTGAAATGGGGTATTGACCTGACTGACAGGGTCGCCTTGCACCCTCAATGTTATTGTTAACGCCCACTGGCGAAACTATTTAAGTAATTAATAATACACATTTTAGAGAGTATCAAAGCAGTATCGAAACAGTATCGATAACAGTATCAAACAAGACAAAATATTTCAAATTCAATCATAGAGCCTACTTTTATACTTTTACATCTAATTTTATTTATTTAGTTTATTTTAATTCTACGTGTAAGTTAAGTGTTGACTATTAAATATTTAAAACAACAATCGTTATCATTTACATAAAATAATTTGCTCGCAATTAATTTGGCGTGTAAAGTGAGAATACCAGAAAGAACTCTTTCAATTAAAATTTATTTTCTCACAACAAACAGACACAGTACTTACCTACCGCCGGATTCCCAAAATTGAATGTAACTTTTATAGTTAATAAAGCTAGTTATATCTATATTGCAGACTAACTGTTTTTTTTAATGTGTTTATTTATTATTATTATTTATTCTATTAATCATAATTTCCAGCAATTTTTCCGAAAAGTTAGGGTAACATTTAAAAAAGAATTTACTCTATCATCTGCACTATTTATCAAAAAAATGTGAAAATATTCGAAAACAAAGACATTTGCTGTTTCATAAAACAAAAAATGCAGTTACCTCATACTTTAGCGTAATTTTATGATTAAAAATCAGTCAGGAATTTAACTACCTGACGTGAATTGAAATTTCAAATTTGTTAGTTTACCTCAGCACGCCATTGCGATACATTACCGATCAAGCCAAATTTGTTCCGTAAAAGGAAATTGGTAAAATATTAACTTGGAGGCACTACATTTTTGGTCTGTTCAAATGCACGAATGACAACTATGAGGGATGCCGTAGGTATAGGTGTCTGTTTTAGGAATTAGACAAGTTTTCACAATTAGAAGACATGCAATTTACAACCTTATTCAGTTTAAGTTGACCATTAATTTAATCTTCAAAAGCGAGTTACGAAGCACTCGGTACATTTCTTAAATATTTCTTTTCGCCCCGAGGGCAGTTTTCTATATTACTTAACTATAAAGTTATTACAGTCAAATACGTTATGTTATAAGTGTATTTTTCAACAAAGTAAATATTTACTAAAGAAATAAATTTTATGTATACATTGCTGAAGAAATTTTATCTTTACTAATATAAAAGTTGAAGATATATTCCATATTCTCAAAAACAAAGCTTGTACATTTTGTATAAGTATACAGGGTGTCGCATGGAATATTTCGGAAACTACTTCGATTTAAAATTTAAAAATTTGCACAAAGGCGGTGTTGGGTATACTTTCCATATTTTAAAATAAACAGCATCTATGTAGCACTTCTGGTTATACTGGAAGTTAACATCAACCTCGTTATTTTAAATGGAACACCCTATACATCATGCTGTTCAGACTCCTATTTCAGATTTTAAGAAAAAGTTTTAATGTTTTGGCAGAGCAAGAATTCAGAAAAATTACAGTGCCCCTGCATAGTGACGATAAGAATTTTGTAACAATCAATGTAATANTATTATTTTATTTATTGTTTATTTGCTGTTTTTACTAATGTTATCTATAGTCTACAGTATTGAGATTGATTTCTTATAGTTCTTCTCCATTTGAATACAAATCTTCATTTTCCATTCTTAATACCAATAATATTTAATAATTGACACTAAGAACCACCTTCGTAAAAAATTGAACATTTTAGTTGCTTTTGCAAAGAACTGTAAGTAATTTGAAAATTAGAGGAGATAGGTACAGGGAGTCATAATACCATTCGAAAAAGAATAAAATTCTGCATAAATTTATAGAAATACATACAAGGTGTTCCATTCGAAAAAAATGGACTTACAATTGTTAACTAAATGTGCTATTAAATATTCAACACCCTATATGTAATTAACCCATTTTGTAAGTATGAACACGAAGTTTGAGCTTATAGCTATCTCTCTTGACAATATTATTGCTCCAGCTTGCGTAACTTTTCGCTACCTACTGCTATGTGCTACTTTTTTTTTTAATTAAAATCTGAAAAATAACAAAGTTTAGTCATCACCATAAGGTCGGTCCTAAGACTTGGTTGGTTGGACACACACCTCCACCCTTTCCTATCTTAAGCTGATTTTCGCATTTCCCTAAAACTAAAAAAAAAACTTTTGGATGTTTCATTCCCACCAACCAGTAATGCTGGTGGGCGGGCAGTCCCTCCGGACTATGCCGGAAGGTAGGGCGGAAGACCCTATTCAGTCTGCTTTCAGGAATAGTGGGAATGGGTGGGTGGTGGTTCGGGTGAGAAAGATGAGACGGACGAAATGAAGACAGAAGAGAGTGAAAGTTTATCTGTGGAATATTATTGCCTCAGCATTTGCCTAAGTGATCCAAGGAAACCTCAGAAAAACTTGGACCAAGGCAGACGGGCCCGGAATCGAACCGGCGTGCTCCTGAATGCTAAGCAGTGGTCTAGACCTCTAGGCCATGCCGCTCGGTCTAAAACTAAAACAACCCACATCCTTAACTATTTGCGAACAGTAATCTGATGTAGGTCTACCTCTACCCCTCCTAACTTCCGTTTCTGCTTCTAATATGTCTCCAACTAGACCTTCACGCCTGAGAAGGTGTCCTACTAACCTATCTCGTCTATTTCTTATTGGCTTTCATAGAGTCCTCTGTTCTCTTACTCTTTCTGATACCTCTTCATTTCTAACCTTCTCTATCCACGGATTCCTCATAATTCGCATGGGTAGTCATCTTGAGACACCCTGTATTTGTATATCCCGCTTAATTTTGTGCAAAGGTAACATTGAAATGAATCATGTTGGTCTCAATGAATTACTGTGTAATTCATTTGAATTGCCTATTCAAAAATATCCCAATTTAGTGTAATTTTCCAAAAATTTTTGTCTGCATTCGTTTGCATAAATACTCAGTGGTAATACCAACTTCTTTAAAGGAATTAATACGCTACTTGCTGAGAAAATTACTAAATTAGTGATAAAAAGAAGCACGACAACAACTTTGTCGTTGTTATTGAATAGCAAATCAGCGTAGTTCTTTGAACGACATTTCACTGTAATAGTATGTAAAAATAACTCTAATTTATTTATAATTTGCGATTCCAAAGTGGAAGAAAAGTTTCATTCTTTTGGAATAAGTCGATATACAAGCTGAACTTATCGTATTATTATTAGAAATGACTTTTACTAAATGAAGTTAAACATTTTGGGCCAATCTGTACAGTTGTATAACTCGAGTTCAAATATACATTTTGCAATAAATATGACTATTTTCTAATACAAACGGGTCATAATTTTCAAGGAACAAAAAAATTTGTCGATTTTGAAAGATTTTACGTCGAATTGGGATTGAATATAATTATAAAATAATCGACGGGATCGAAATTAGATAACAAGTGCTTGTATGTATGTATGTTCTTCTCATGGTGTTATCTATCCTTCAGGTTTAAATTTCAAGGTTCCGTAACAAAGTTGAAGTCAGGTGGATTTCTCTTCCATGACAATTCAACAAGGATTTTCGGCAGAACCGAATTGTCTCCCAATAATCACTTTAAGCAAACATGAGGGACGAATTGGCACCCGATCAGTCCAATAAGTCGAGATCGCATTAATTATGCTTATCCAAATTGATTCTCGCCGATTAAATTGTTATTGTGGCACAATAGTATTTTTATTGGTTAAATTAAATTTAAAATAATAAGAAATACATTTTACAAATTCTTTGACTGAACTTTTTTCCGAAAGTACGAACATTTTTGTGTTTACAAAATTCTGTCTATTCAAAAACAAGTCCATCACATACATACACACATAAACATAATTGATCCTCATTAGCAACTCCCATTAACAGGGAGGAAGACAGTTCCGTCCTTCCAGGATGTCAGTTCGTCGTCAATTTATCTACCTGCTACTTTTGGGAGCCAATTCGGTTCTGCTAAGAATTTTAGGAGCTTTTTGTGGATGGCTAAAATAATTTTATGATAAAAAAGATCTTCTGTAGGATATTATGGCAATATTTACAGTTTCCCTTTTAAATACTATTAAAGGACAACTGAACCTACAAATGCGTTGAATAAAGGACAGTTAAATGCTACCGTCGATTTCACTTGTACATAAAGATTTTCTTTTGTTCCAGGTGTTGGAAGCTCGCGACTTGCCCATTAAAGACGTTTCCGGCAGCAGTGATCCTTACATCAAAGTCTACTTACTTCCTGACAGGAAAAGAAAATACCAGACCAAGGTTCATCGAAAGAATCTCAATCCGGTTTTCAATGAAACATTTATATTCAGGTGAGAAATTCATTTCTCCAAAGTGAAAATTTCACACGTAATATATTTTCGAATTGCCACAGGGAATGTAGTAGATATTTACTGCAGAAGGGATATGAGAAAATTGATTTTCTTGTACGTTTATGTAAAAATAAAACAACTGACGTCATTTTTGAAACATATTAAATATACTTAAAAACGTACGGATGAGTTACAGAGATAAAAGAGTTTTACTTAGTTTCTATAAAGAGCAAGAGGCAGTTATAGCTGCAACGTAGAGAAGTAAATAATAGGAAGAGAATCAGATAAGGATGCACACTGTCACCACTACTTTTTAATCTATAATCGAAGACGCGTCAACATCATTAAAGACAGTCCAACCATAGCGATAGATATACAAGGGCAAAATGTTAGTATGCATAGATTTGCAGATGGTACAGCAGTATTAGCATCTAGCAAGGGGCAGTTAGAGATAACTTTAAATAAAATGGAAGCGGTATTGACAAAACAGTTTTGTATGAAAATAAATAAAAGTAAAATAGAAATAATGGTATGCAAGGGAAGAAAAAGTAGGGAAAGAGCGAATATAAAGACAAGAGACGAAAAATTAGAAGAAGTGACTGATTTAAACCAGATAAGTCAGGGCTGAAGGAGTAGTAAAGATACAGGGTTTGTCCGGAAAGTAATAGGACTGAGTCGATTTAAAAAAAATTATTGAGCCAATCGTTACAATTCTTTAAAAACTTTCAAAATAGGCTCCTTCTGCGTCGACGCAGCGCGATTTCCAAGCATTGAAGCCGTCACGGAAGGCATTCTCCGGAATAGCCTTAAGAGCCGCGGTGCATGCTGCTTGGATCCCCTCTGTCGTCTCAAAATGCTTGCCTTTCATCGGTCTTTTCAGGCGAGCAAACAAAAAGAAGTCCGGGGGGCCATATCTAAGCTGTAGGATGGCTGCGGAAGCGTTGGGATGCCGGTCTTGGTCAGGTACCTGTCCACAAGAAAAGCGATGTGAACCGGGACGTTGTCGTGGTGCAAATTCCAGTCGGCTGCGATGTCTTGTCGGACCCGATTGACCCTTCGTTTGAGTCTCCTGAGCACTTCCACGTAAAACATGGCGTTGACGGTTTGTCCAGGAGGAACAAATTCATGGTGGACGATGCCTTTCATGTCAAAAAAGACAATGAGCATCGTTTTCACTTTGGATTTGCTCATTCTTCCCTTTTTTTGGGGAGGAGACGCCGGCGTGTGCAACTCGGAAGATTGCCTCATTGTCTCGGGATCATACTCAAAGATCCATGACTCGTCATCTGTGATTACGTTATTAAAAAATTGGGGGTCTCTTTCACACATGTTTTAATTTTCTTGGCACACTTCCACTCACCGCAATTTCTGGTCGTCAGTGAGCACTTTTTGGACCATCTTCGCGCACGCCTTGCTCATGTTCAAATGCTCCGTCACAATGTCATGAACCACAGATTTTGGTAAATTAAATATCTGGACAATTAAACGAATACTTAGTCGACGGTCTGAGTTCAAAACTTCGCGCACACGAGTCACATTGTCGATGCTTGTCGAAGTCGAAGGTCTTCCAGCACGGTCTTCATCGGCGACCTCTTCCCGGCCCTCTGAAAAGGCCTGGTGCCACCGAAACACACCACTGTTTGCTAAAGCAACATCTGGGTAAGCCTGCTTGATCATATCAAACGTTAGAAACACAGCATTTAATCGCTTACCTCTGATCTAACGAACGCTGCATTTTCGGCTTGCACCACTCACAGAAACACGTCGCGCGAAAAGCCTGTTCTGACTCTCCAGGTGCTCGGAGACAACTCACCAGCCGCTCTTTCGTTAGCTATGAATGCCCTCTACCGAATCCAGTCGGTGCGCGCACGCTCCGAAGTACAGCCGCGGCGAAAGAAAATCAGTCCCATTACTTTCCGGACAAACCCTGTATAAAGCAAAGAATAGCGCAGGGTCGAGTCGCCTTCAATAAAAGGACTCACTTCTATGCTCGCGAACGGTTAATTTAGAAATTAGAAAAATATTATTAAAAGTGTATGTTTGGAGCGCGGCCCATATTCCGCCTATGGTACATAGTACATAATAAAATTTTTCTAAATTACTTAAAAAGCTAGTGTACCAGGTAGAAGAAATTTGGGACGACATGTTTCTTTTGCGTGTCACGTGTCAGGTACTTAACTAATATTGTAAGAAGATAAGGAATGAAAGCATAGTATATGCTAAGTCATGTACACTAACACAGAAAACACTAATTTGAAATAAAAAAGGGAATAAATGAGAGATATTAACCGCATATTGGATAGTAGATTGCAAAAAACAAAACCTTAAATAGTAAAATTTATAAATATTCAAAAATCAACTTCTTAGAAGTTGGACTCTGTATGTACATCTACATAATTTAAAACACTTTTTATAAGACTGTACTGTGCCCGTTTTTGCACAGGAATGTACATAATTTGACGTAATTCAAAACTATCGATTCTTGAAAGCTCTTTTGACTAAAGAAAAATAAAATACCTTTTCCTGTCTCTTTACCTAGAACCCATATTCCGTGTACTGGTCGTAAATCGGTAGGTCACATTAAAATTATAATTACAGAAAATTTAATTTTTATTTTTATTTGCGACTCATCTAAGAAATTCCTACTTATAAGACATTTGGTGGCAGCGCCTGGCACATTCCACTTCTATCATATATTTTTTATTCCTACATATAATTAGTGAACGCATAGTTATCTTCTATTGATGTAGCTATTGATTATATTTGCATGATTTTATTATTGTAAGATAATCAATTGTTTATAAGGCTCTGATAAACATTGTTACGATCTACTATAGAATCTTCTTGCATAAAAAAAAAGAAATGTTAAGAACCTTTAGAAAGCAATTTTTATTACTTTTTGAATAGATTGAATTGAATAGAATAATTTTATAAAAAAGCGAATTTATATATTTAGAAATGAGATGTACTAATTTAATCTAATATCGAAATCGTTTTACACAATGATTAGCCAACCCTTTAACTACAGTTAATTTAATAGTATAATAATAAATCATCTTAGATAATTGGGTAACGTAGAAGTGGCAGGGAACTATCACAGGGTGAGTGAAGACAGTAAGCCGCCTCATCACCCTGCATTTTCGTGATATTCAATTCGACTCTCGGCTTCTTGACTTGACTACCCTCTTATTATTGATTAATTCCGCTGTCGCTAAATGACCTACTAACACACTAGCTAAGTAGGTGTTGGCTTGCAGTTTTAAATATATAATTTATATGTACCAACTGTGTAACAGTGACCTAAATATGAATTTATGGATGCCATGTAACAATAAATTGGGATTAGTTAATAAACAAAGGTTGCTCGTGAAGTTGAACGGGAACATAAGCACCGTTTATATTAGAACAAAGGCTTACACGGCCGGAATCCATAGTAGAATGAAGATTCGGGCTATAGACTGTACAGTCGCTGTCAAGACTTCGAGATATAATCTACGTTCGCGTTGTCAACGCAGCACTACCACTGAAGATGTCAGCCGCAGTAGCTGACGAAACGTCTGAACGGAACAGTTCACTTAGACCACGGCCCTATAGCCCGAATCTTCATTCTATCGTTTGTGTTGTTACAAATCAATCGGGATTTTCAGAACTACGTACATCATCCTAAACATCTGATTACAGAACGTTTTATTTTCTTTCATAGGAATTCATTATAGGGCGTATTCACGACAGCCCTGTCGGATATTTCGAATTTCAACAAGAATCTAATAAAGTGCTGTTGGCGTGAATGCATTATATGTGTAGGTATACAATCTATTGTAAAATGTTATTTAGTTGGCTGGAACGCTCCCGCTATGTACATACATACATACGTTCATAGATACATGTATATAGATAGATAATCCCCTTCTTGTTTTAGCGCAAATTTGATTTATACTGTTCTAATTTATATGTAATTAGCAAACCGCCCCGGTTTCGCACGGGGAAGTGTGGAAAGATTAATAATATCATGATTATGATTAGTCTACTACAGGATATCTTTATATGCAATATTTACAGCTGTTTTTTCATGAGACAGTACAAATATGTTTTGATTTACTTAAAAGGATACAAATAGTTACTGTGGGTTATCCTTAGGAGATAAACATATACTATCCCGAACTATTTTATAGATCGTTTTTAGATATTCAATTCCGTAGTACATTAATTTGATTTACCTCGTAAGGTTTAGTCAGCGTTTGCAATGTAATATGTTCATAAATGCATGTATTATATATATATAAACCTTTCTCATGAAACACACTAATTTATTGCTGAAAACTGCATTAAAATCCGTTCTGTAGTTTAAAAGATCTAAGCGTACAGCCAGCTGGAGTGACTTTGTTTATGTATCAAATATAAAGATATTACAACGCACTAAAATACTTAAAAATACGAAAGGAACCTTTGTATGTTCTGTAAGTATGAAATACACAAACTGAAGTAAGTTTAATCATTAAAATAAATTAAGAAACACTTAGTTTCAGGAATTTTGTAACTACAATGTTGTTTCGCCAAACATTAGCTTCATCAGGTGATGATTTAAATCATTCTAATCGATCAAATAATTATCACCTAATGAAGCCAATATTTGGCGAAACAATATTATATTGTTTACATTTTCTTTAAGTACTTAAGTTTAATTTCACTAATAGTTCGTTTCAACAACATTAACAGTAAAATATGTTTATCCTAATGTTGTTACGCTTAATACGGACGAGTATTGTCCGTTTGTAAAGTAATTTAATTTCTATTTGAGTTTTGATGTATTTTCTAAATGATAATTTCAAAATAGAGTAAATTAGATATCGAGAGAACTATTGATAGTAAAACATTAACGATGCGCTTCACTACTGCTAACATTTTTCTGTTTGTTTTTTTTTTTGTANTTTTTTTTTGTAGAATTTTTTTTTTATAATTTAAAAGATTATACAAATATATATGTGTCGGTGCTTTAGTAATTAATTGGTTTAAGGGAGATTTTTTACTCAAATCATCTACATCTTTGAACAGTGTTGGAATTTGCTATTAAAGTCATGGAAAGGTGGATAAGAGAATATTTATATTTTTGGCGGAAAAAATTCTAAACTAACATTTTATAGGTCTCTTATATCTGCAGCTTTTCAGTTTTTCTCTTAAAAATGAAATTTGATTAAAAATGTCGACAAGGAAGGTTTCTTGACTTGTTCATTTTGATTTTGATGTTACCCTCATATGAAGCTAGTTCTCAAAACAATATCGATACATTCTTGTATATATCGATACTGTTTGTAGTTTTCTTAGATTAACACACAAATGGTCATAAAAAGATTTTGTCAGATCCTGAGGTGCTTTTTGCCTGATAATATTTCTCGAGACATCACGTATATGTACTATCCGAGTAAGTAATATACTTTATAGTTACAATATTTTCATTTCAATAAAACTAATTTAAAATTTCTCAGTTTTGCAAATTTTTATTTAATACTTCAGTTTGCTTATTTACGAATTATTAATCCGTAATTTACAATATCGGAAAATGATGGAATGTTTGTACCTATCATGGATAAAATAATGGTGAAGTAGTTTTCGCATCAAACAATATTAGATTTTACAACGCACACCATCCAAAGGTTGATAAAGTTACGCCAACGTTTCTCCAGTTTTGCAATTTCGAAACGGAACTACGCTTCTTAAAGATCCTGAAATTATTTCCTCTTCATTTAACCTAAATTGCTCTCTACCTAGGAGAATTTAGGCTTTCAGGAATAAATAAACGGTAATTTAAAGCAAGCCGCATTATTCCTAAACTGAGTAGGTACCTACTCTTCTTTCTATATTTATTTAAATGAATGTTAGCTTATGTAGTCTACACACAATATAATATGCTAAAACTTCTTGTGAAATTGTATCCAAAATGTACTAAAATCTATTTATTTTGTTTTCTAACAAGCAACTGTTTACTTTCATCTGTAAGTAACCTATTGTGTGCTAAAACACCTTAATACACATAGTAATATTTCTGCAACACCTGCATATAACGGTACTATATACGGTAAAGTAAAAGAGGGGACGAATTAAATTATATAAATATGTATACATTCAAAATAATACTATACGAATTAAAGATGAACAAAATTAGTTTTGTTCTTGCAATCTTGGTCTTGGTCTTGGTTTTGCGAAGATGCAAGGTCAAGACTTAGACCAAGACCATCTTTATATTAAGACGACTAAGACCAATACTGAACGTACAAGACTAAGACTAAAACCAAAGCCGAATATGCAAGATCAAGACCAAATACGCAAGACTAAACGAAAAATTATTACTTCCGATGGATTTATTAGTTAAACTATTTTTATTGCTACAAATCTTTGAAATAGTCGAATATCCAATATGGGCCACGTAGTTAGTACAAAATATGTTTTCGAAATTGTTCACTTGTCATGCAACTAAATTCGTACCATGCAAGCCTCCGTTAATAACGACACTCGGTAATACGTCAAACTAGGGAAACCCTGCAAACAAGTTCTGACATTGGATTTCTTGACTATAAACCGTCATGTTGGTGGATTCACTGCACCGAGCTGCATGGTTAAAGGTTTAGAGCATTGTTTAACATCCAACGGATTCTATTTCGGGTCCGTCTGCCTTGGTCCGGGGTTTTCTGTGATTTTCTTAGATCGCTTAGGCAAATGCTGGAGCAGCAACATTGCACAGATAATCGTTCATCCTCTTCTGTCTTCATTTCATCCGTTGTCACCTAAACCACCACCCACCTATTCCCACGATTCCTGAAAGGAGGCTGAAGAGGGCCTTCTACCCTACATTCCGGTGTAGTCCGGAGGGACTGCCGCCAACCAGTATTAGTGGCTGGTGGGAATGGAACACCCAAAATTGTTTTTCTTTTTTTGGATTCATTGCTTCGGTCCACTTTCCCAAATTTTTCAAATCATATTAGACGAGAGTTTACCTGTACGGGTTAACTTTGAACTTCAATTTTCGGGTCTTTTCTTCAGCGTCACACTTTTTTTAATTTGAACTAATTATCAATTGCACAATTATACATCAAAGAGAGCAGTGTTGATATGGTATATGATGAAAAGTAATGAATTATTTGACATTGAAATTACCCATCAGTTAGGTCCATCGCATCATTTTTATTGTCTTTCAAAGTACAAGGAAACCCCTCCGAATAAGTGATGCTGATGCAGCAATTATGGTGGGTACGAATTATGTGTCCTGTTCCCTCGCACATTTTTTGTGCGAAAATTTAATTTTTCTCTGGCTCTGTTCCATTTAGGGAACGTCTCTGTATATTCAAGTTAAATTCTTTATCCCTTAATCGTTTTGATTCTGGCTTAAGAATTTAATTTTTGCTCAGAACCAATCATGCCTGGAATGTTGAAAGTTAATTTAATGAAATTGAAGTACTAAGTCAACATCCCGAAGGAGAGCCTGTGTTTGGATAAATTAAATAACTTTTCCTGTTGTACATACGAAATTGATTTTATTTTTAATTAGTTCAAACCCAGACTTTACCGGAACAGAGATACCATCGGACCATCGGCCCATATAGATATACGAACTTCCGCATAAAATAATTTTGAAGTGGATGCTTTTCAGCCCGGAAGACTTATTTAATTAAACAAGGCGTTCATTGAATAAAAATTATGTAGGACATTATTTTCTAAAGAAATACTTATTAGACATACATCGGGTACGCAATTTGGATCCGGTACCCTACCGGATCCCAAAAAAAGGTGCTGGTTATTCAGTACCCAGCAAACTCAGTATTCGGTTCATCCCTAATACTGATTAAGAAAGATTACATGTCAATATAACAACCTGCTAGTTTTTCTTTTATTTACAGTGTTCCGTTTGAAGAACTGAAGCAACGTTATCTCCAATTTTCCGTATACGATTTTGATCGATTTTCAAGGCACGACTTGATTGGTCACGTTGTTTTGAAAGGTCTTTTGGACACAACCGATCTACAGCAAGAGATCGAGTACACCATGCATATCTTATGTCCACCTCAGGTAAATAATTTTATTTGAATGAAGTTATAAGAAATTATTATTTCTACTTTTATTTAAAAAAAAAAGTTTATTGTGTGGACTTTTGGGATCATATTAAGAACCACAAAAGGACGGTTCATACGAAAATCCAGTTCCCTCGGAATTTTTTAAAGGTGCTATCTCTATTTCCTGTATTATATCGTATTAGATTAACCAATTTCAATCATCATGGCGTCATTGCAGTTAATAACTGAATTTGAAATGAAGCTTCTGTTACTTTTGACCTTAAAGACTTAAAAAAGGCTCATTTTTATGGTTTATAATAAGTTACAAATCACTTTTTATCACATTTATCCATGCATACGCAATCCTAAAATGTAGCATCGTACTACAGATGGCGTTTACCGCGCCATTTGTGATATTTTCTAAAACGCCCTGTTAAGACAGCAGGTAAAAATTGGTCTGTGTTCTGTCGGAGCTGTCTGCGACACGCTGATGAGATCCAAAAAAGATCGAAATCGCGATCCGCGTCTGGCCGTATCGACAGAATACAGACCACTTTGAATTATTTTATTCGATTATGGGAAGGTGCCTATCACGTAGTGGTTAGCTACGCCGGGAGTCGTTAAAGCAAGTAGATATCCATATATTGAAATGGACCTTGTTGGAGCATACGTAATCCTAAAATGTCGCATTGTACTACAGATGGCGTTTACCGCGCCATTTGTGATATTTTCTAATACCTTAATCGTTAATCGAAATAACGGTATCGATAAATTTCAGAGATATTTTAATGTATTATCCATATGATAAATAGAAAAAAGATAAAAGTGCCGGTGAATGACCTTGTACTTAATCGAGAACAAAATTTCTCACGATAAATTACAATCTCTCTTGTTTTTAGTATTTACGAAAGGTGAGTTGTTATCTCTGTTTAACAAACGAACAAGCATTAAAGACGATTTTTGAAAATTAATGTAAATAAGTACCAGGTCCAAGGCCTTTTGTTTTCTCTTCAAGAATATTACGACAACGTCAAATAATTAACAAAGAACAAACACTAAACGAGACAGAAACATATTTTTTTCAAAGTTCTCAAAATCAATTAGTACCAACTGAAGTTGTCACGACTGAACGGTTTTTATAGAGGTTCCTTTTTAAACTCATTTACAATTTACATTAAGAAGTGTTTTCGATTAATTAAAGTGTCAAAGGATAAGTTTTCGTTTAGTGTTTTTGTTCATCAATTTTCTTAGACATATATTCCAATAAACAGCGAACCAAATGGTCTTGAAAAACTAATTTAAAATAAATTACATACAATTAAAACTTTCTTCGAAAACCTACTTATTCTTTTATAGAATTCTATAACAAAATGTAGATGAAGAAAATGGTTCAAAAACTTGTGGAGAAGCAGTAACAATAATAAGATGGGTTAAATTTGCAGCCTACTTTTACGAATTACAACAACGATACGTATCTCCTAATCGTAATTACTAATACTTCCACTTAATAATCCATGTTTTCCGCTCGAAAATTGTTGTTAGGGGCACTTGCTATTTGACGATGTTTAGCCAATAGTTTTTCTTTTATATATTTTAGAGTTAAGGTATTGACAATCTCGTTGTACGTGTCAAATTTGTTTCCAGGACAAAGTGGATTTGGGTGAATTGATGTTGTCTCTGTGCTATCTACCAACAGCGGGTCGTCTCACCTTGACCGTCATCAAGGGACGAAATCTGAAGGCAATGGACATTACCGGGAAGTCAGGTAGGTACCTCTCCGACTTGTAATTTGGGAAAACGTCGATGTCGCCAACAAACATCGTTTTGCTGACTTTTTCCTTTTTATTTTCAACACTTTATTTCTGCTCCGAAAATGCTGTATGTAAACCCTAGACAAAAGTTTTCAGTCTCTCAGGCTCCTTCAGCGTCTCTGAGAGCGTCTGTCACAGTCTTTCACAGTCTCTCAGTTATTGCGTAGGCGTTTTTATGGATCTCTCACAGTCTCTTTATGAGAGACTCGAACGATAAAATTATTAATTCAGAGATTCGAGTCTCTCACAGAGACTGAATGAATAAAACTGAAAAATTGAGAGACTCGAGTCTCTAGTAGAAAGACTGGAATCTCTGAAATACGTTAAACTTAGAAAATTTTAACCATGTCAATCGAGACACCACTTATTGAGAGATTCGAGTCTCTCATTCAGAGACTGGATACGAAATGAGGATCTCTCTATGAGCGACTCGAGTCTCTCGTTCAGAGAC
>NW_020439093.1:217382-244889 GCF_000699045.2 Agrilus planipennis
GTCCGCGTGGACAGCTGCTATACAATAATACATTTCCATTTACCTCCTTCTCTATATCCATACAAAATATCTATCAAACAAATAAAATTAAAATTTTCTTTTGAAAAATGAAACCATTCCATCAGTATCTTCTTATAACGTTGTCACGTTCAACTATCGTCAGTAAACCGACTTTACAGACAACCGATTTTTTGAACTTAAGGAATAATGTAGGTTTTATTATATTTTGATTCTTTATAGTGTTTGATTGGAACTAGAAGAATTTTTTCTTTGCTGCATTGTTTATAATCCATTTTTCCTAACTAAAATTTTTTCCTAACTAAAGTTCTCTATATCTACCTAGTTTCTACAGCATAGTTGCTGGTAGACTTTACGAAATATCCTTGTGTGACAAGTTATGATATATCGTATATGATACTGTACGTGCATGGTATTATTTATAGTAAATACATTTCCCTTGCGACGTATTTAACACCTGAATTCGAAAAGGAGGTATAGATATTTCTTCGAAAGTAGGTCACAATCATCAAAATGTCACAGAAAATTTATTCATTCAGTCGCTCTCCTGTCACCAGCGAACCCTAATTTTATCCCGCAACGCGAACTGTTACAGCGACAGCTTAAGCCGTCTAAATATAATGACTAAATCACGTAGATATAAATGCAAACACTGCTGAATAACAAAGATTATGGATCGACAGATGAGTATCGTAGTATAGGTTTAATAATATGAGTGAGCTGGCGGTTTAAACTTCATTTTTTAAAAAAATTTCCCCATCGAAATTTTATTCGGGACAAATAAGAGGAAAATTGTAAAAATAAGTGTACATATTTTTGGAAAATAAAATTTCACCGCTTCTTTATCAAAAAATTCACAAACGTTCGTAAAAACAGTTTTTTCTTGGTAACATTGCGAAAACAAAATTCGGAAAAACAAAAAATAGCAATAGTAATAAAACAATGAGAAGTTGTAAATCAAAATTGATTTATTTTTTTCCAAAAAAAGTAAAAACCGCAAAAAATGACAATCTTTTAACAAAATTGGCTTGAATTGAATGTTATTGGTTTGATAATGTATAACTGAATTGAATAATGGTTTGAATTGTTGTTGATTGCACTATTGGTTAGATTTGAATTGATTTGGACTGAATACCAAAAATTTGCCTTCCCGTGGTTTAAACAAGATCGGCCCAAAATAGGCAACGCCTAGCGTGCAAGATTGCTGTCGCTACGCACCCCTCAGGTATCCTTTGTACATTCCGAAGTGATGACGTAGTTACAAACATGGGTTTTCCATTTTCTAATGATATTTTGAATCTTAACTGGTCCGATTTCATACTTAAAATTACTATGTTACCTATACTAAGAAAAGAATATTTAACTATACCTACACAAATAAATACATTAAAATCAAATACAAACTGTTGACTACATAGAAGCAAGAACAAAATGGAATATCTACAAAAAATACTACTTTTCATTATACATATATCATTATATAGAAACAAACACAAACGAAATCGAATATATCTATCTATATTACAAATAATAATTGAAGACGCAGTAGCTCCAGCCCTCGCCGAAACCTGGTTCTGGGCTATGGTAAAAAAATTTATGCAGAAATAAATTAAACTTCTTATGAGAACGGTAGGGCGAGGTAGCAGTTTATGCCTCTTATTTTTTTTACCATAGCTAAAGACCAATAATAGCTACGATTTAAATCCAGAACCATCAAGTGTTGGCGACAGTGCAAAAATTTCGACAGAGAAATTTTTAAAAATTAACTAGCTCCCCTACGCTATGATTGTACAAAATTTTACCCGTGTTCTTTTTTGTGACCCTGACAATGTGTGTACAAAATTTCATGTTCATCGATTAAATAGTTACGGCGTGAAATGGTAATAAGCATAGAAACAAGTAAACTAACATTCATTATCATCATAAGGTCGTCAGTCCCAAGACTGGTTGGACACGCACCTCCACTCTTTCCTATCCTGAGCTAGTCTTCGCAATTCTCTAAAACTAGAAAAACCCACAATCCTTAACTATTTGCGAACAGAAGAACAGAAATCTAATCCAGGTCTACCTCTACCCCTCCTAACTTCCGTTTCTGCCTCCAATATGTCTCTGACTAGCCCTTCATGCTGAAGAAGGTGTCCTACTAACCTATCTCGTCTACTCCTTATTGACTTCAATAGAGTCCTCTGTTCTCCTATTTTTTCTAATACCTCTTCATTTCTAACCTTTTCTACCCACGTTATCCTCATCATTCGCCTATAACACCACGTTTCGAACGCTTCTAACCTTTTCTTTTCCGCCGCGCCCACTGTTCATGTTTCGTACCCATACAGAGCCGTTCTCCAAACATACACCTTTAATAACCTTTTTCGAATTTCTAAATTAACCGTTCGCGAGCATAGAAGTGACTTCTTTTTACACATTAGCATATATAAAATGTTAGTTAAGATTGCATACGTCTACAAATTCTATATTTTGATCAGCTTAACTCATATAAACGTTGGTAGACTTATCGTTGAGATAATTCCACGATCGAATTGCCTCAGCCGGTATGAGGAAAACGAAAGTGAAATCTAATGAGGTGTAAATGAAGGTGGGATGTTTAACCTGAAATGGAAGTTCACCTTAAAAAGCCGTAAAAAGGCAATTTAAATTCTGACAAACTCACACTTTTCACTGCTTCCTAACACGAATTTCCTCGGCTTAAAGAAAAATTTGGAGAAGATATTATATCGAATGTCCTGCAATTTACAACTTCACTCTTTATATAACAAAAGGTGTTATTATATGAATGAGCTTCACAGTCAACGGGAAAATTTTTTTAATTTTTAGTGTCCACAATATCAAATTAAATCTCATTGATAATAAAATAGGAAAAAACTTTTCCTCTCATATATTTTTGTATAAATATAGGTTCAGTGAAGATGCGTGGGTTGGAACAGTCATTTAAAATTCAAGGGTTTGTTTTTTGAAAAAACACTCGGACACATCGATTTTTATTTTTGGCTCCGGTTTTTTACGGTAAATTTATGTATACAGGATGGCCCAAAAATACCCGACTACCACCGACTTTATTTTTCAAATTGAAATTTTGTTCCATTTTTGAATATTGCATCGAATTTTAACTGTTTCATTTAACATGTCTTATGCCTAAAGTCAGCAGTTATCGAATTTACGAATGATTTCTTTCAAATTTGAGAAGACACGTAGGTCAATAATAAAACAACAAATTATTTAATTAAATGTTCAAACTGCTGACCATTAACTTCTAGAAAATACACAGACAAGTCGATCTTGAAAGTCTCGTAACGCTTTAGTTAAGGTTTGTGGCTGGATTTGTTGTATTTCTACCCTAATTCTGTTTAAAATTTAAAATTTTTAAAAATAAGAATTGTCATTTCAGTAATTCTTATTAATTATGTTTATTTGAAAATTAAGAACAGTAAATATTATTATTGTTTTTTTTCCTCTGTGAGAATTTAAAAAACAACAGAGGCAATTATTTAAAATTATATTTAGTATGATGGTATTTAGATCCTAAATAGATTGGTTTTTAAGCAGTCTTCAGTAACTTAATTTATCTTCTGCGTTCCAGGCACTGATATGACTGAAAAGTTAAATATAAACTTAAACAGTTTCAAAGAATGAGAAAATTACAAAGTAGCAGTTATCCCTACCTAAACCCACTGTTCTGGGTAACGGTTTTTGCCAACAATAACAATATTTACATAGATAACTTTCACAAATGCCTTAAATATTCATTCAAGCACTGAGAAAAATGAAATGGTTGGATTTACTATGCTGTTAATTTTCAATTAACATTTCATAGTTGAGTTCTTATCTCATATGTTGTACGGATATATATTTATTTTTTGGTGATTAGTTAATGAGAATGCATTTCTATATTTTATGAAGGTGCTCAAACTATTTTTAATTTAATATACCCTACAACAACAACGTAGAGAAGTAAATATTAGGAAGGGAGTCAGACAGGGATGCACACTGTCACCGCTACTTTTTAATCGACGCGATTAACATCATTAAAGACAGTATAACTGTAGGGATAGATATACAGGGGTAAAAGATTGGTATGCTTAGATTTGCAGATGATAAAGCAGAGCAATATTATCATCTACCAAGGAGGAGTTAGAGATAGCTTTAAATAAAATGAAAGCGGTATTGACAAAACAATACTGTACGAAAATAAATAAAAGTATAACAAAAACTCTGGTATGCAAGGGAAGAAAAAGTAGGGCAAGAGCGAATATAAAGATAGGAGAAGAAAAATTAGAAGAAGTGGCTGATTTTAGGTATTAAGTCATATAAATTAGGACAGACGGACTAGTAGGGATATAAAGCAGAGGATAGCACAGAGTCAAGCCGCCTTCAATAAACAGAAGTCACTTCTATGCTCGCGAACGGTTAATTTAGAAATTCGAAAAAGATTGTTAAAGGTATATATGTTTGGAGCACGGCGTTGTACGGGTGCGAAACATGGAAAGTAGGTGCAGAGGAAAAAAAAATTAGAATCGTTCGAAATTGGTGTTAAAGACGAATGATGAGGATAACGTGGATATAATTGGTTAGAAATGAAGAGGTAGTATTACAAAGAATAGGAAAACAGAGGGATCTGTTGAAGTGAATAAGAAATAGGCAAGATAGGTTGGCAGGACACCTTCTCAGGCATGAAGGTCTAGTCAGAGACATATTAGAGGCAGAAACAGGAGTTAGGAGGGGTAGAGGTAGACCTAGATTAGATGACTGTTCGCAAATAGTTAAAGATGTGGGTTGCTGTAGTTTTAGGGAAATGCGAAGATTATCTCAAGATAGGAAAGAGTGGAGGTACGTGGCCAACCAATCTTAGGACTGACGAACTTATGATGATGATGATGTTTTGCACATTATGTTTAATAATTGCATAGAATATATCTCAGTCTGGGGCAAAGACTAGTTACGCCCAAGTATTCATTCACTAAATAAAATCGTTTTTTTTTATTCGCTTTTATTAATATTTTATTGTTTTCTTGGAAGTAATAATTTAAAGAATTAATAACCGTTTTAGTTTGCGCTATTTAGATTCCGATGAAGATTTACGTACCGCAATCCGTCCCAATCATTCCACATGACAAATCGTTCTAACGGTTGACAGAGAAAATGGATAAAAGTGATTGATGATAAAAGATTCGATAAATAATAAAATTACAGAGAAACGGTTTCTAACATTTTCTTGCCTTCGATAGGTGCGCTGGCTTTTGTCAACGATTGCAAATTTCGTGTTTTATAGATTTCTCGTTCAGGGCTGGTGACCTGTGCGTAAAACATCGATAGGATATGTTTCGGAAACAGTCTCCATTTATTATCATATTATTTTACGACACAACTCACAAAGGATAATCTATAAATCCATTTTATTATTTAATTTAAAAAAAGAATAAAGAGGATACTTTCTAGAATTTTTTTTTAAAACTCTATTTTTCCGTTTTTGTTTAATTATTTCAGTATAATAATTAGTTACTAACTAACTAACAGCGTCTTTTGAATTTTTCTCTGAAAATGGTAATTCACTTTTAAAATCGTTATAAGCTGTAGCAGCATATTTAAAAGCCACTTTGTTAACGAGAATTAGTTAAAAGCTTCAATAAATGTTTTATGTAAATCCACAACGATCCTTTCATCATCATTGTCCATTTTAGGTGAAAAATCCTATTACTTTGCAAAAATTTTAAAAGGGTTATTCAAAATGTTTTATTTAACTTAACAAGGTAAATTTCGGGATGTAGCCGAATTCATGTTTTTCGTTTGTTGGATATGCGTTAGTGAGTTGTTGTGCCAACCACCTCAAGNGAGAGGAATACTAGCAATTTCCAATCACCCTTTACCTTTTTATTTTAATTGGTTTTTTATGCTTCAAACATAAGT
Organism: Agrilus planipennis; assembly: GCF_000699045.2. Lineage (NCBI taxonomy): Eukaryota > Metazoa > Arthropoda > Insecta > Coleoptera > Buprestidae > Agrilus > Agrilus planipennis. The sequence continues at coordinate 223,320 of NW_020439093.1, forward strand.
TTATTAATTGATGAATATTGTAGAGTTTTTTTAATAAACTTCTCTTTGATGCATGAAAAGCAATTCTTTTATTTGTATTATGTATATCGTATATCAGGAGCGAATCGTCAATTTGTGAAACTCTGGGCTAAATACTGCTTGGGGGCTTATCTAATTATTTAACTAATTGTCATTTTATTAAGACAACTGTTGTCTATAATGATGTAAGTATACGGTGCAGGAAAAAAATAGGACAGTAAATATTTTAATACAATTGTAACAATAACAAAGTCAATTTATTACTTTGACAACGAGAATAGAAGTGTGGAAAAAAACAAAATTGCATTTAGCGATAACTCATGTAGAAAATGATGACAGGCCCAAGTCTGGCGCAGGCTCGTGCTAACGCTAGTGAATATTGGCGCAAGTCAGAACCCCAATACTGGGCCAAGCCTGGCTGAAAGTTGGGATGATAACTTCATGCCAAGCAGTGTTCGGAACCGTACGATAATTATCGTACACATACGATAATTTCATGTCTACGTACGATGTACGATATCATATTATTATCGTCCGCAGATAATACGATAATTTTCATGCATTCAAAATTTATTTTATTCGTACCCTCTCAGACAATATTACGAAAACTTTTTTTTATTCGCGAATATTTTTTTTCTTTTTGCTCACAGCGCTAAAACATTTTTGTTAGTCGCAGTGTTAAATTTAGAAGAACGTGCCTGCAACAAAAGAACGTTATCATGCTAGTATGTAGGTTTTTCCTCGACAGATAACATCCCTTCGTGTTGGTCACCAAATGGGTCGATGGTCTTCCCATCCACAATTTTGTGATTGTAGTCATGTAGTCACTAACCATAGCCTAAGGTCAAAAACACCCCACTAACATACCTCCACCCCCTATATCTTGTTATATTTAAGTATTTTTCTATCTATTATTGATTTTTAATTTAAAGGGTGGGGGTAGTTCAGGTCTGTCTCAAATGTAAAAAATATAGTTAAAAAAGATTTTAAATAGTTTATAAGTACAAATTAGTTACGAAACATTTGCAGAAATATTGATATCAGGATTAATACGAGTAATTTATTAATTATAGTGATTATTTTGAAAAGTACGATAATTTTGCTCCATGTACGATAATTCTACGGTACTGGTACGATAGTTGCCTCGCTTCAGGTTGTGAACACTGATGCCAAGCCTGGTACGCAGTCTTGGTCAAAAGCTGCATGCCTAAAGTGACCATATTTTTTTGTCAAAGCGGTATGTTCGTTGTAGAATTATGTAAAAAATATTTGTTGTTTTACAAGTTTTTTTATTAAAAAAGGGTAGGTACGTTACATTACTTCTAGTTAGGCTGTATTTTATATTTGTCAGCTGAACAAATATGTTTTAAAACCTCTGGTTTCGTTTTCAGTTACGAATTGATCTCAGTACACGATTTATTTATGTTAATCTTTTTAATTAAAATAGTGTACAATACTGAAACACTCAACTGTCCTTTTTTACTCGTCCACGTTTTGTTAATTTGGGAAAAGACTCTTTCGACAGGTGCGTTATTTGCAGGCAGACACAATACGTACTCAATAATTATAGAAAAGTTCGTTATTATTGTTTGGTCTATTTGTGAAAGCGGTACTTTTATGCCTCCGCTAGGACAGTGGGACGGACAGCCCAAAGCGGGACGTATGTCATCTTACTCATGTTCGACTTTTTACCAACCAAGATTCAGTCAGATTTTAGCCAGTACTGGCTATAAAATTGAAAACCAGATTAACCACCGTTCTTCCAAGCTTGTGCCCAATTGAGGTTCAAATATTGTATTGTTAATATTACTAGTTCTTCCCCCTAATAGGGGCCCCTATCAGACACTGTGAGCTCGAAACTGTTAGCACCATTGCTTTGAGTGGTAGAAATTCACTTTTGTAAACAATTTGTTTAATCAGCTTCTTTGTGTTAAAAATTGTTTGAAAAACGTTTTAATTCTAATTGTTTATATTCATACGATTTAAAGCATTGACATTAGTGACAGCAATAGTTAGAGAACAAGAGTTGGACTTTGACCTGTGCTGAATGCACTCATAATTTTTTTTATACATATAATTAAAAAAAATTTTAGCTCTACGTTTATTCGTATTGTCAATAGTCGGCCATTTTTATTGCTCCACCATGACGTAGTGTCGGCCATCATTCTTTTCTAATTGTTGCTATTGTCGGCCATCATTCTTTTTCAATTGTTAACGCATTGTTACTAATGTCGGCCATTATGGTTTTTTAATAGATGTATAGTAATCAATGATTAAAATTTAAAGGAATTGTCTGTAAATAAGTATTCAACACATCGTACACTTCAGTATAAGAAATTGCTGATGCTAACTTTCATTTAATCAATAATACTACTTTGCTTGTGCTGACAGCACTCATATCTTTTATATAATATTTTGATTATTATTGTTTTTTTATTGTAAAAGTTCAAATTTTCATTACTAAAATCACTTTTTTACTTTATATTGCAGAACATAAAAAATTGGTTATCAAATTTTTATTATTACTTAAAATTCTCAAATGTAGATAATTATGATTTTTTGTGTAATATATTTATAATAGCTTTTACTAACGATGACACACAACATATAAATAACTATTGTTTTTTATTTGTATAAGTATTATATGGGTACATTAAAGTAATTAATAATTAACAACAATCAAAATTAATATTAGCTGCAATCTTATACACACATACGTATAGTCAACTAAAATATATGTATAAATAATAAATTTGCTGAGAACGTCAAATTATTAAGTTGTTTCCAAACTGAAAGCTCAATAACCATTATAATCTTGAAGGTACCTATTTTGGATTAGTTTTACCTTCTGTTGTACGTATATATCGGCTTCTGCTTGATTTTCGTCGCCTTGCCTCTATAGAAGAATAAGAAAATGAATATATGTACAATAATTGAATAATATTGATACATAATACGTAAGTACTCATTACACATCCGCAATATGAATTAATACATAATTTTTCTTTACTTACCTCAACTGTACCTATAATACAGTATGTAAAATTGGGTCCACTGCAGTTTCTTGTTTTTATACCATATAATATAATAATTACTAAGAAAATACGACAAATGGCGCTGTAAACGCCATCTGTAGTACAGTGCTACATTTTAGGATTACGTATGCTTCAACAAGGTCCATTTAAATATATGGATATCTACTTGCTGAAACGAATCCCGGCGTAGCTTACCTCAACGTGGTAGGCACGTTACCATAATCGAATAAAATAATTCGAAGTGGTCTGTATTCTGTCGAAACTGCTAAACGCGGATCGCGATTTCCATCTTTTTCAGCAAGTAGATATCCATATATTTAAATGGACCTTGTTGAAGCATACGTAATCTTAAAATGTAGCACTGTACTACAGATGGCGTTTACAGCGCCATTTGTCGTATATTCTAAAAGGCACTGTTAAGGCAGCAGGTATAAGTTGGTCTGTGTTTTGTCGGAGCTGCCTGCGACGCGCTGATGAGATCCAAAAAGATCGAAATCGCGATCCGCGTCTGGCAGTTTCGACAGACTACAGACCACTTCGAATTATTTTTACTAATAATTACTAAGTCAAGCGGGAGTATTTTCTCAATACATCTTGCAACGTCTCCAGCTTCTGGCCAACGGACTTCACTAACACCTAAGTACCATATCTAATTCTAGTCTTTTAAATTCTCTAATTTCACTAGTTGCCTCACTGTTCTAATATTCCAAATATTGCACTTTCCCCTATTGCACTTACTGATGACATCCCCTGAGGTATTAATTGCCTGGGCATCCGAATACGGGACTAGTTTACGTCTGGAGTGCTTTACCCCAGAGGACGCCATCATTTAAGTTGGGTTTGTTTTTCTTGGGATAACTATAAAAGAATTAAAAAGAATAAACTTAATTATGGTGACAAGTATTGCTAAATATTAATTAATAAATAATAATTAACAGAAAGTTATTATGTACATTGATGAATAAACATACAAGTGTTTAAAGTGCTGCAAGAAGTCCAAATTACCTGCGTTCTTCCTAAACATCTCTTTCACAACTCAGCGAAGAAATATTTTGTATATGGTTTTTAATGCTGTAGCACCCTTCGCTATATTTTTTCCTTGTTTTCTTCTTATGGTCTCTTTTTCTCTTTTCCAGATTCTTCCATGCAGTTTTGTGTTCGTTCGTTCGTTCACAATTCACATTCAAGGCACAAACTCATACATCTGTTTGTAGAATTTCAAATGTTTCTTCTCCCTCGTTAACAATAGAGAACCATAAAAGTTGACCTTTACCGATCCGTTGTTACAAAGACTACCTGGTCTACCCTTATACCAGCAATCCTTACTAACTTGTTCGATATTCAGACATAATATTAGTCAATTTCATTTTGTAACAGTTAATACTTTATTAAAACATATAAGTATACGTACTTATATCAGCAATTAATCGTCACATCACGAAATTAAAAATTATGTTTTTACTTACCTATCAGAAATCACAAAAAAATATTGTAAACTTTAAATAACAGAACGTATCGCGAAAAGGTCCGCTATCACTTTTTTCCTTAAGTTCATAACCGGGCTTTTTGTTTTCCACTGTACTACCGCCGTGAATAATACCGCAACTCCGATCATTATTCTTTATTATTAATGTTCATTGATTCAACATTAAAAAAATTATTTTATAATGTTTTAAAAAAGTTCATATTTCTAGATAATTCATATATTTTCGAAACATGTTTATTCAGGTACCTGTTGTTATGCAAAATTCGAGTAACCACTTCTTAGAAATGTATCAGAACAGCATTATTAGTATCACCAGCCTGTATGTCTATGTTTGTATACGATATACCCACCAATATAACCATACAATATTATTGTCCGTTTCTGCGAAGCGGCTAGTTTTGCTATTTTCAACCCCCTGTCGCTACCCCTGTACCCGCTACACTCTACCGGCTCTAAGTATCTTTATGCTTACACTATAGAAATAATTTTTTAGTGAGTAGTATTTCCGTTTTAGCTAGCATTGTACGTATAAATTTAATATTAAAGTTATATGAAAAATACAAATCGCAAATACTTCGGGGGGTGAGGGAAGGGTGGATCGAAAGAGGTTGGTCACCTGAGTAAAACCCCATAAAAAGTTTGCGGCGGTCTCACCCCCATAAAAAGTTATGGGGGTTGAAAATTTTGACAATTTTCATACACTATAATTCAAATAAAATTCAATAAAATAATTATTTTCAAGCGGGTGGAAGTGGGGGATCGAAAGAGGATGGTCACTTAAACAAAATCCGATAACCTAACCTACCCTATTGATAAAGATATTTAAATAATGTTTTATATAACTTTCTCAATATTTTTAGGTATTTTTCATTAGTTTTACCTTTGAATATTGTTTAAGAATGACTATATAAATATTTACATGCCTAGAAATATATAAAAATTGGCATATTTATGAAGCGGTACTGACAGATCAGTACTGTATGAAAATAAATAAAAGTAAAACTAAAATACTGATATGCAAGGTAAGAAAAAGTAGGGAATTAGAAGAAGTGGCTGATTTTAGATACCTAGGAAGTCAGATAAGTGAGGATGGAAGGAGTAGTAGGGATATAAAGCAAAGGATAGCGCAGGGTCGTGTCGCCTTTCATAAAAAGAAGTCACTTCTATGCTCGCGAACGGTTAATTTAGAAATTCGAAAAAGGTTGTTAAAGGTGTATGTTTGGAGCACGGCGTTGTACGGGTGTGAAACATGAACAGTGGGAGCGGCGGAAAAGAAAAAGTTAGAAGCGTTCGAAATGTGGTGTTATAGGCGGATGATGAGGATATCGTGGGTAGAAAAGGTTACAAATGAAGAGGTATTGGAAAGAATAGGAGAACAGAGGACTCTATGGAAGTCAATAAAAAATAGGCGAGATAAGTTGGTAGGACACCTTCTCAGACATGAAGGTCTAGTCAGAGACATATTAGAGGCAGAAATAGGAGTTAGGAGGGGTAGAGGTAGACCTAGATTAGATTACTGTTCGCAAATAGTTAAGGATGTGGGCCGTTCTAGTTTTAGGGAAATGCGAAGTTTAGCTCAGGATAGGAAAGAGTGGAGGTACGTGTCCAACCAGTCTTAGGACTGATGACCTTATGATGATGATACTATTAATTGTATATTTGTCATTTTATGAATTCCATTACCTTTAATAAAATTGTAATGCCAGTTTATAATAGGTATAATACAGGGGTAAAAGTTGAATAAAGTATGTATGTAGTAAAAGTAAAAGTAGGTAGGTGGCAAACACTTGGCTCAGAATTGAAAAGCCATTATCGGTAATTAATTACTGGCTCGGGCACGGTCCAATATTGGCATGCCGAGTATACTTGGTCCTTGAGCTCACCAATGCTGAATTACCAATTCTCGCTTACCCAGTCCTGGGCCTTTCGTCACGCTTGGCATTTCCTATATCAGAAGCCGAAGAAAATCCCCGTAATAAATGCACACACGAGAAAATACACCGACCGAAAACAAACGACGGGGAATTCCCTGTTCCGTTCGATAAACGCGCACATGGATTGATTGCTCGCAGATTTGGCAAACTTATGATCGCTTTTTTTGTTTTCAATGGAGGCTAGGTGCTTTTCATATCTACGGGGCCCTGGTCTGCAACCCAAAAAGCCCTAAAGTAGATCCGCCCTTGTCGTATATCTTATATTTCCCCCTCACAACGTAACTCTACACATTACAATTCCATGAAGCTCGTTTCTCCGAGCAGAAAACTGCACGTGTATGACGATATATGTACTTGTTATATCATAGAAACCTTTAAACTTAATAATACGTTCTAGTTTCATATAGCTTTGTGAAATTCTATGCAAGATTGCCTACATTTGGGTATTTTACATTTCACGTATTTCGTTCAATTTGATATCAATTTTGAAAAGCTGCGAAGAGAAATCATAAATATGAATGCTTTCAAAGCAAATGCTGGTTGCCTAACAATTTATTTTCCTTTTTCACGTTTTAAATAAAATGTTATTTGTGAAGGTTGAGGATGTTTCACAATTTTGTAGTAGTTGACGACAAAAATGCAATTGTAGTCTAATTCATTAACGTATGTATAATTGTTATTACCATTTGAAGTTGCTTACGCTCGATATATATGAAATCAGATAGCTCAAGGACGGAAACGGATAGGGTCCTAAAACAAAGAAAAGCGCAGGTGTTCTCAAATACTTAATCTGGAATTTGAGCACAGGTTTTAGCACAGGTGGGGAACGTGGACTGTCGGGACTGCGAAAAAGAGTAAATTAGAAACATTTCAAGTACGGTGTAATGAAAATACTGCGAATAAAAAAAGGTTACAAATGAGAAAGGATTTGAAAAAGGAGGAAGGTAGAGGACGCTATGTAAATCAATATATGGAGAGAAAGAAAAATACTATAAAGCTACTTAGAAACATATAAGAAGTACAAGCAGGATTAAAGAAAGGCAGAGAAAGGCCCAGATTAGATTCCTGATAGCAAAAAGTTAGGGATATGGGATGTTTTGGTTTACGGGAAACACGAAGATTGATTCAGGGTACGAAGAAGTGGAGGTGTGCGTCTAAACAGTTTTTAGATTGGCAATCTTGTGATGATGATTGTTTCCACACACAGAATACTACATTTTTTAGTATTAGTCAAATACAAGTAACGCATTGCCATCTAGTGGGTATTTACTGCTACTGAAGTACTTCAAGCGTTAGACAAGACCTAGGTAGCACCCTTAAATTTTTATTTTTATTTGTATCTTTAAATAAGGTGTGATAGTCTAAAAAATCGCCTTTTAAGTGTCCTTTCCAAACATGAAATTGCCCTAACTGTATCTTTTAGGTTGAATATGATATCAATCTGTAGGCATGTTGACAAAAAATTGCATGAAAACAAAAAGAAACAACAAAAAGTACCTTTTTCTAATACTTCTAATTTACCTCATAAAAGCGCAAAACTCTTTTTCGATTCAAATATACAACCGACATCAGTCATAGATAGTTTCAATAAATTACTGACACACTGATAAGATCAAATACCTAAAATCAAAATCGCGATCCGCGTCTGATAGTTACTACAATTTTCTGGCCAATTTGGTAATAGATTTACGTAAATTTTATATTACATTTACACCTAAAACAATTAATTAACTGTCTTACATACGAACGCACAACTATGCAATGTGAAAATAACAACACACAACAAATTAATCTAACTTAAATTTACGATTACAAAAAATGAATTGAATTTGAAAACGATTGGTTTGATAGATGTGCTATGACTGAAAAATCTGAACAGTTCTGTCGTTTTTTATCTGAAACTATTTCTCCCACTTCTGTTTATGAAATTTTCCCTGGTCACTACCCCCACAGTCAGTGGTCACGTACACCAAAAGGTTCGTAGTTAGGAAGCACACAATGGTGTTATAATTTAGGGAAAAACCAAACTACAAGAATACAACGCAGATGCACTGCAAATGTACCGAAGGCGGCATTTAGAATAATTCGAAGAAGTCCGCAGATATAAAGTCTTAACAACATTATTAAAACTGAAACGAAACAATGTCTATGCATTAAATAGGATGAAAGATGTTTCTGAATATAGTCTTTTGCTTAACAAACTTTGACGGACTTTTCGGTATTGTAAACAACATATTAAAAAAGAATTAGTAAATAAGTTCAGAATCAGGCCCAGTCTCATGGTTGTCTTAAAAACTGAATTTAATTTTAAATTATGTAGTTTTTTCCAGGGTGACGGTCAAATAATTAGATAACTTTATGTTTTTGTAACGTTTCGCTTTATTCAATCATCTTCAGACTTTTAAAGTGTTACTATTTGTACACAGATATTAACTTAATTTTACACATTCTTTCATGTTGAACTACTGTATACCTATACTCCACATACTGAAAAATACTACATAATCGTAAGATCAAACGAACTTACCTTAAGTGATGTTCGATCTTGATTATATGAAGGCCTCGTCGAAATAAATAAACGTGTATTGTAGTACCTCCGCCACTGGCTAAATATTCACAACTTTAAAGAAACTACTATGACTCCCTTCCACTCTTTATCGCGTCCGTTGCCTCAGTTTTATTTTAAAGAGTTGTTGCAACAATATTAGGGATTACATAAAATGGGTCTGGGTTGGGACTTTATTTATTTCGACGAGGCCTTCATATAATCAAGATCGAACATCACTTAAGGTAAGTTCGTTTGATCTTACGATTATATTCGGCCTCGTCTCATAAATAAACGTGTATTGTAGCTGTTTAAAGTAGTTGCAACAAAAAATTACTTAAACATATATTATATGAAGATATGTTTTATTTAATCGAAAAAACAAAAAACAATGGTACAAAAGTATAAGGTAAACATATATCTATATGTATATAAATGAAAACCAACTAACTATAAGGCTATTGATACATAATCATAATAGGTAACTCAAGTACATGTGCATGTCTAAATTTAATAAACAGACGCTGATAATATTGTGTTAGCAAACTTTTTATTGTCTATTATAGGCCTATTGTAGAAATTTGCAAATGATCTTGAATTTTGGGTCCAGCCTGCAGCAAGTCTAATAGAGTCAAAGCTTACGCCATTCTTAGCTGCCGCTGACGTTGCTGCATGACGTGTACTGTGCGCCTTAAAGGTGTTTATGTCAATTCCACTTTTTCTTAAGACATTTTTTATCCATCTAGCAAGAGTGTGCGATGTTGCTTTTCGAAAGGGTCTTTTATGTGTGATAATTAAGAAATCGCAAGGACCCCTCAAATCCTTCGTTTCATCTAAGTATTGTAGCAATGTTGTGGCTACACAAACTGTGGGATCCAGATGATACATAGGCAAGACTAAAAATGGTTGAGTTCTTTTGAGAGATGTTGTTTTTATTCTATGAGGAATTTTTATCTCGATCCGATCAGGGTGGATTAATATGTTACTAATTTCAATGAGACTTAATGTTTGAATACGCTGCCCTGTAGCAAGTGCTAAAAGAGTAACTAATTTTTCTGAAAGGAATTCAAGAGTAATAGGATTACTGGCAAGAGATCTAAAGTAATCAACCACTATGCCAGGGTCCCATGTATTTTCATATCTGGGTAACGGCTGTCTTAAACTAAAGACGCCTCGGAAGAATCTCTTGATCCTAAAGTCTTGTGCCAGGTTCGGACCCGCTATCTGTGCTAGCGCCGATCTGTAGCTATTAAGTGAACCATAAGAAGCACCCTTTTTAAACTGATCCGTTAAAAATTGTAAAACACGTGGGATTTTTATAGAAAATACGTTAATATTGTTTTTAGTGCAGAACTCCCACCACAACCTTAAGCCGCAAGAATATTGCTTTAAGGTATTTTGTGTTATTGATAGCAGGCATATCTCCAAAGAATCCTGTGGTACTTCCCCTAATGAGAGGGCTTTCCTGATAATTTCCCTGCTACCAGGGAAAGAGTCTCCCATAAGGGGTGTGGAATTCTGTTGAAAGAGAGCAAAAATTTTTTAGGTTTGAAAATGATAGGTTCTTCAATAAGTAATGATTGAAATANCAGTAAAAGAGTTGGTACATTCACATTTTGTAAATATACTGATGATATGAGCAGTTTTTGCAGGAAGTAGTAGAGCTAAATGTTTGTAGCTTAGTGACGCTATAAAAATGTATTACGCAAACGAATTCAGCTTGCAAAAAGTGCCTATTTCACTGAACGGGCGGCTGTTATTGTGATTCAATATTAAGTCATGAATCTAAAGAAAGGGATAACAAATGCCAATGTTTATTCGGCATCACCATCGAATGATGTAGCTAAACGATGCACTGTTGTTATTCCAGTGGAGAAAATCATCCTAAAAAGAACGAATATAAACCGTCGGTTAATGGCGTAGAACGTATTTTCTACGGCAACATCAATTATGAAACGGCCCTATTTCTATCGATTCCTCATTTCTATGTAAATTTAATATTTCTGTTTCAGATCCGTACGTGAAGGTCTATTTGATATGCCAAGGGAAACGGATAAAAAAGAAGAAAACCAGCGTTAAGAAATCCACCCTCAATCCCGTTTATAACGAGGCGTTGGTATTTGATGTGCCATCTGATAATGTTGAAGATGTCAGTCTTATAGTAAAAGTTTTTGATTACGATAGGTAAGTATTCTAAATTCTATCTATAAGTCGTGCCTTTTTTGCGAATTTAATAAACACTTGAATTCTTCCATCACGCACAACGGAAAATACGCCTCTCAGATTATTAAATTGCCGAAAGCATGAGATATGAGGCTGTCATAATCTTTCTAAGTACCACATTTTTCTTCTTTTCGTGATATTCTATTTATAACTGCGTCACTTTTATTTGATTATTTAATAGAAAATTATGACATTATTTTGACTGAATTATTATTTATTTATCCTTTTATACATTATGTTAATTTGTAAAAATTAGTCACGTGGTAACCATAATCTTGATGTTGCTATATATAAAAGACCAAAACTAAGACTGCAAGACGAAACAAACTTACATTCAACGATTAGAAAGCGATAAAAGCATATATGTATCTATAATAAAATAAAAACAGTTGTGCCTACATTCCATTTTATTTACCATAAGATATTGCAATTTGGATTGGAAGAAACCTTGGCACAAGTGTATAATACCTAGTTGAGATTACTTTGAAGAGGTACAATAGATACATGAATAAGTAAATAATTTTTGAAAAAACACAAAATTGTCGATACTTTTTGAACAGACCTCGTATAAATGGTTTAATGTCTATTTTCACATACCATATGATTTTGTAAGAGAAAGAGACCTGATAAAGAGCTATTCTAAACCATAGGCCGAGAGGGGGGGGGCTAACATCTGAGCAACATGGCTTTTTGATAAATAGAATGAAGTTTTTTGGTGCAACGAACGAAACGATGTATAAATGGATTAATGTCTACTGTATACCATGTGACTAAAAGGGAGGAAAAGATCGGTAAAGGGTTATTCTGAACCATCCGTCCTAAAAGGGGGGAGTTGATGCCTGAATAACGTTTTTTTTTTTATTAAAAAGAATAAAGATTTTTGGTGGATTGAAGAAGAGGATGTATAAATGGATTAGTATCCATTATCCTATGGTGAACAATTTACAAAAATTACGTTTACTGTTTCAGAAAGTTTTGCATAATAAAATAAAATCAAAATAACATTTTTAGAAACATAAGTACATAGTAATGTTTTGTACAGAAAATACAACGTAAAGAAAAATAAATTCATGAACAAATGTAGGTGGATAAACAGAAAATTAAATGTAACTTTTCTGCCACCTTTTCCCAAAAATCCTGGGTACGCCTTTTTATGCTAGAATTCTGTATATGGAAATTACTTTTATTTTATGTATAAATATAACTGTTAACTGAAAACTTCCTTTATTTAAAATAATTAACACTCCTTCTAGTGATGAGCAAAGCAAGACATAGTCTCGATCTTGGTCTTGGTTTTGTGTCTTAAGTCATGGTCTTGCGAAAATTCAAGACCAAGACAACAATTTTGTTCATCATCATCATCATAAGGTCGTCAGTCCCAAGACATCGCATTTCTCTAAAACTAGAACAACCCACATCCTTAACTATTTGCGAACAGTAATCTAATCTAGGTCTACCTCTACCCCTCCTAATTTCCGTTTCTACCTCTAATATGTCTCTGACTAGACCTTCATGCCCGAGAAGATGTCCTACCAGCCTATCTCGCCTATTTCTAATTGACTTCCATAGAGTCCTCTGTTCTCCTATTTTTTCTAATACCTCTTCCTTTCTAACCTTCTCTATCCACGGTATCCTCAGCATTTGCCTGTAACACATTTCGAACGCTTCTAACGGTTTCCTTTCCGCCGCGCTCACTGTCTATGTTTCGCACCCGTACAGCGCCGTGCTCCAAATATAACGATGCTGTGTTTTCTTCCGGGATTTCTGGCCGTGGTCCGTGGAATCTTGCTTTTCCAGACGTTTCGCCCTTCTTTGCTGACGGCATCTTCAGTGGTGACTGGGCAGGAGCTGAGTCGTAACTGATCGATAGACGCCGGCCGTGAAAGCCTCCAAACATAACCTTTAACAACCTTTTTCGAATTTCTAAATTAATCGTTCGTTTTTTTATATACAGTTGGTTAAAATTTATACGAACTATTATCGAATTAAATGCATTTATCTACTAGTATTTTCGCATTTTATCATTTTGAAATATGGTTAATTTTTCCTGTCGTTGTAATTGTAATAATAACTAATGTATTAGATACTCATTAAAATTAATTACAATTACAATGGCTACCGACCGTAATAAATAACAATCACTGTGAAATTATACGGATCTATTCACGTTACCATTCGCAAAGCACAATGAACAAGGAAAACCCATTATTCCGAATTTGAAAAGAAAGTATCGGCGGTGAAATTTTTATGAGCAACTTGTGCGACACGCGTTGTCTTGAGCCTTTTCTAGGAAAAGGTGAAACACGTGTCAGACTTCAAAATTAACGAATTCCTGAAGTTTGAAAGTAATTGACGTAATAAACTTTAAAGGAGCGTTTTCATTAATATTATTTAAATACATTTTTGCTGCCGCAAATGAGATCCAAAAAGATCGAAATCGCGATCCGCGTCTGGCAGTTTCGACAGAATACAGACCACTTCGAATTATTTTATTCACTTCGAATTATTTTATTGTCTATATATTTCGGGGGTTCTTAAAGACTGTAAATACGGTTCCCAGTTCCCAGCAAAGCCTTCCACTCTGAAGTCAAAAAATTAACGAAAAAGACTTCGAAGATAACAACCGCATGTCAATATCAGATTGCAAATATTTTTATGTAGGTATGCCTTCGTCCAATTACACAGGGAATGAGCTACTTTCGGTAGTTAGTAGAGTAAAAAATTGTCTTCGTAGTAGGTACTATATAAACTAAAACGCGGCTTAATTCGTTAGCTGTGCTTTTAACAGTAACTAGTTTGACACGAACCTTAAAGTTTTGGGATTTGATTGAATTTTTTGCGTCACAAAGCTCCGAAGTAAAGCTCCTTAATAAATTGAGGTCAAATGACTGCCTTTTGCAACAAGTGTGGTGTTATTCTTAGTAACTAATATTTTATACGGCAAGGATCTGAATAAATGCTGATGGTAGGGGTGGCCAAATTTATTTAAAGGGATTCAGTAGCACAACGATAGTTTCTGAGGGGTACACAGCGTAAGGGAATCCGAAGAAGAAGGTGGAGATATGTTAGGAATTATTCACAATTAGTTCCTCTTTTTCGCAATGTTTATCAATCTCATCATGCGTACACATGCGTGGATCATTCTCCGTTTGCTTTCAGACAGAGAGGATCTCGTGTAAACATATATGCATCAAAGTTAATCGATTACAATAGCCGTTTTCTTAAAAAAAACGTACTTTGCGATAGCGGTAGCAGATAGGTATTGTTTAAATGAATAATTTTACAAACGAAATGTTCATTTACAACATACTCATTTCAGTGGTATTAGAAATATTAATTAAAAAGTTCATGGGTTTAACAAAATCCTTCTTAGACTGATAACAAGAACTATTTATTTACACTAATTATTAAAGAACTTAAAAACACTATTAAATTATTACTAAACATAGGTTATTAATTATTCTATTTATTTACACTACTGTTGATATATCACTATTCACTGCGCAATTTATTTCACTGCTATCACTGTCAATTTTTTTCTCGATTCACTTCTGCAATGGTCAATTTATTTCTACTTCACTCGGCGATCGTCTCTTCCTTTAAATACTCTTTTGTTTACTTTCGGGAGCCTTTTCGAAACATCCGGATAGTTTCTTTTTTCTTTGAAATGTTTAACTGCTTTCCCGGAACGCAGGTACGATATACACATTTACAAATACTACAATATTAATTATGAATGTACAAAAACTAAACATTCGCTTCGTTGTATTTTTTGAAATTAAATGAGCGCTCTCAAATAGGTAAATTGTCTTTATTGCAAGTTGTTTATTAGGTTTTTAAATAGTATTACAAACTGTTCATATATCGTGATTTTCTTATTTGTTTATTTAGTAATCAGGTTGGTAATGAACACAAATGCGCCACTAGCCTTTTCTTTTAGAATTGCCCTTATTACGAAGCCTTTCTTTTAGAGCGAATAAGTAATAACTTCTTTTTGCTACTCTAAGAAATTTCTCTAGGTCGCCATACCTCATAAAGATTTATTAGACAGTATTAACTTTTTTATATAACTTTTTACTTAACTTGTGGAATAAAGCACTAACTAATATTCCATAGGATGATGGTTTCTATCTCCGAATTCTTTCAGGTAAGACCGATTCTCATAACATTTGGACAGTAAGTAGGGAAAAGCCACCCCTTCTAGCAGGTGAAAATTGACATTATCAAAATAATTGCAGAAATCGATAGGGGGATGAACTTTAGACAAAAATGTTATATATATTTATATATTTTCATATAGGTAAATCAATGCTTTGCGAGTTATTCGTAATTGAAATTGTTGATTTTTAATCAAAAGAATGCATGTTTTAGTGCAGTTTTTCACGAATACCTACCAGTGCCAAAATAAAGCTTTAATAAAAAATATTTTTGAAGTGAAACTTCTTTACGCACGGTAGGGTAAGTTCGTTTCATGCGAGTTGCTATGTAACGAAATCGTGCAACGCATTTCCCCCGCTGTCCCTATGTATGCTTAGATCTTTAAAACTACGCAACGGATTTTAATGCAGTTTTTTTAATAGATAGAGTAATCACAGAGGAAGGTTTATATGTTTAATACATGCATAATATAGTAGAGGAACGCTGATAATTTTAGAGGTTTGTAATGTAATGTCGTAAATAAACACATTTTTTGCGCTTACATTGCAAACGTTGGCTGAACCCTAGATAGATCAAAATAATATACTACAGTCCTGTACACTTTAAAAAGGTCTACAAAAAAGTCCGCGATGATATATGTCTATCTCTTAGGGATAACCCACAATAACCATTTTTTATCCTTTACTTTTGGCTTGTTTACGAAGCGATTTTAAGCAATACAACATTAATCCTTATTCAATTAAGTACTTTTAAATGCATTGTGCTTTTAATATAGATCAATATGGGCCTTTACAGCATGTAATTTAAATAAGTATTTTCGAAGATATTGCAGACTTAAAATGCAGGGATATAGCGGTTGGGGCGGTACCGGTCGGTTTGTATTGTCTAATGACAAAAAAGCTGTGATTGTTGTATATAAAGACATTCTATAGTATATTTACTATCAGCATTGCACCCGTGCGAAGCATAGTATACAAATAATACCATTAAACCAATTCCTTAACCCCTATCCTGGTATGTTTGTGTGTTTGAAGAAGTTTCACTTCAGCAGCGTGTTATTTAATTACACGTTGTATTTTTTTTTTACTTAGTGGTGTTTCTTTTTTCCACATTATCCTTTTTAATCGAACATCATTCTGGGTTTTATACTTAATGATTAAACTCATTTCTAAATTTCAGAATATATATACAATGTGCTTCCTTTGTTCTTTGCAGGATAGGTTCGGATGATCTAATGGGTTGCACGGCTATTGGATCCAGTTTTATAGGAGTAGGTAGAGATCATTGGTTGGAAATGTTAGATAATCCCAGAAGGCCCGTTGCTCAATGGTACACACTTCTTGAGTCAACACCTGGACATTTCTCAAACTCATCATCTTCAACTTTGCCAATTAGTCTAAGCTGCCTTAATGGAAGGTGAGATTTCCTAATACCTCTTACAAACTAGTGCGGGATTACATTTAAGTATTCCTATATACAATTCGGCATCTGTGACTACATTGATTAGTTAGCTTTCATTTAAGGAGTGACTATACAAACATATATATTATATACAACCGATTGTAATTGAAGTTTTGATACATCTCAGCATTTTTTGGAACGAATTTCCTTATCGCTTGTTACGGCTGCAAGGACCTAACCAAAAATTAAAATCAACGTTGCCAGATAATGTTATTTTTATTCCTTAGGTCTTTTACAGAAATTTCCTTATATTTCTCGCAGTTTCTTATGAGGAAAAAAGATGGTTAAACTAGAGATGGACCGGGAAAAAATAAACACCAATAATAATAATTTCATAAGCAAAACACCTACGTAGTGAAAAATGGTGATTAATATTGTATTTGGACAAGTCATTATTTTCTCGATATTATTTCTTGCGTTTCCTTTTTCGATAGGATAACAAGGGTAATGTTCACAATTGCCCCAAGTTCGCAATTGTCCCCACACCCTTTTAAGCAACAAGAATTCATTTGGCGCAAAAATTAAATTACCTTGTAAATTTTAAAAATCCTGTTTTCTCTAAGCTGGTTCTAAATTTCCTAGAGTGAGGAGGGATGGGGAAGATGAGGGGTGGGAGGTGGAGGGGAGGGAGAGCTGACCTGGTAAATTCGATTAGTTTGCCATCTAGCATGACCTTTAACATTATTTAATCTTTTATAATGAACAGTCAGCTAATATTTCCCTTATACATCCTAAACAAAAATTTTCAGTCTCTCTCCAGTCTCTCAGAGTTTTTTTCAGAGTCTTTCAGCGTGTCTCACAGTCTTTCACAGTCTCTCAGTTATTGCCTAGGTGTTTTTATGGATCTCTCACAGTCTCTGTATGAGAGACTCGAACGATAAAATTGTTAATTCAGAGATTCGAGTCTCTCACAGAGAGACTGAATGAATAAAACTAAAAAAATTGAGAGACTCGAGTCTCTCGTAGAAAAACTGGAATCTCTGAAATATGTTGAACTTAGAAAATTTTAACCATGTCTATCGAGACACCACTTATTGAGAGATTCGAGTTTCTCGTTCAGAGATTCGAGTCTCTCGTTCACAGACTGGATACGAAATGAGGATCTCTCTATGAGCGACTCGAGTCTCTCGTTCAGGAACGCTAAGACTCTGAGAGACTGAACATTTTTATCTCAGGCATTTAATAATCTTCAGCAATAATCTAACAATCAATTACTTAAGTGGCAGACATCCGAATATTTAATATTGTTATCTTCTTCATTCTTAATTTATTATTAAGCAATTTTTTTTATATTTTAGGTGAAAATACCTAATGAAAAGACGAGGTCATTGTCCGTAGACAAGGAATGTGTGCATTGAAATTGCGATGATTCCTCAAAGGTAAAGAAAAAATATAGAAGGATACCAGTTTGTACTTTTGTAAGGGTTGTTTGTGAATTGAATAGTTTTCGTTTTATATTTTTATTTATAATTCGTATTGATTGTCAAACAGCAAATCCGCTTAAATGTAGTGATGGTAATTGCCAAATAATTGCATTTGTAAAAGGCATAATACGTTATCCATAGTAATTTTGAAGCGTTGAAAAAGTTTCATGTTTAATAACAATAATTTACGAATGAAAACTTTTCCCTTGCGCTTAATGTCCATAAAATATTTTTACATTATCTAATTGTAAAGCAAGTAAAAAAAATTAAAGAGATTGTTACTTAATTAAAATAATACACATACGTACATATATAATATAGGTGTACCTATATGTCTTGAAGGACTGAAATAAGTAGTGTACTTTATTTTTACAATTTCATGTTTCGTGTGATGATCTAGATCCTAGAAAGTAGAATTAGCAGTAGGTAAATAATTCCTAAAGGTTCAAATATTCCTCTACGGCAAAATGAGGAGTAAATATTTGAATTATTATTTAATATTTTCGTGATATTTTAATCCCTGATCACTATGAGACGTGATCGTATATACAGTTTTTCATGTTTACAGACTGCAACTGATTATTATTATTATTATTAGGATATCAGTATCTATTTGAAAAATTACTACAGTTTACTTATTGTTAGATTATATAACAACCCACTGCCTGAAACCTATTCGGAAAAGAAAACATGTAACAAAATACACTGCCTCCAGTACTTTCCACTAATTATGCAAAAAATTAACAGAATATCTTACACTCACTATTTGAAGGGAAACTCCTGTAAATTATAATTAAGGATTTCGAGATACGTTCAAATGATTATTTATCGAGTAAATCAATAAACATATATAAGTCCAGATACCTATTTTTAAAGCAATTTCTGAAATCAATTTACAACTATAAAATTTATGGATTTTTAAAAGTACTATTGTCATTTCTGATTGTCTTTCTCGCATTTATATCACTACTGAATGACGTTACTTGTCATTTTTCAATTAGTGTTTTAATCCAGTACCTTAAATATTCATCATGATATCCAAGTTACTTTTTTTTTGGATCAACTTCTAACGTTCTAGGAAAATAAAGTAATGGCTTGTATTTTGATGGTCAGTTTTAAAATTCAACGATGTCTTTTGGTCAGTATTTATACCATTGTAAATTGCCAGTATTTAAATAAATATGATCGGTATTTAATATTACATAAATGATCAGTATATTCAGGTAACTTAATACAAAATGGATTTAAATATTGACCATTTAACTTACCAATGATGTACAAGATACCTTAAGTAAAGTATCTGGAATACAAAATGCAAAACACTTTTAAATTAAGTATATTTGAGATACCTACCAGATGCAAATAACTTTCTGGAATGGTATCTGAATTACTAGATATAAAATACGTACCTTTTTATAGATAAAATACTTTTTTTAATGAAAGTTTATTTTTTACATGTAAACGGTGTTGATCGCGTAAACGTAGCACAACATAATATTATATTTTTAAGGTTTTCATTGAGATTTAAGTAAAACCAGATCCTGTAACAGTTTATCGCTCATTTCTTTTTCTATGGGGCTTCATGATCATACCTCCAAACGAGAAGAGTCGCTCCACAGGGGCAGAACTTGGCAAACAGGTGTTGTATTTGAAAAATGTTTTTTTTTTTTATTGTAGGATAAGCATTTTTTAAGCTCTTTATGTTGGTATCGTTATTATTTAAGGATTGCAATGTTTCTAAGTCAGCGGTGATGTCAGTAGATCCTGTGTTTTCGGCACTTGCAACAGAGGAATCTCAATCCTCTAAAAACATGTACTAAGATTCATCTTTTGACTTTTATTTTATATCACCTACAATATCGTCTAAATCTAAAGTCTCCGATTTTGGTTTTTCAGATCGATTAATGTTTCGTATTTCAGTCAGGATAAATTCTTTTACAAATTCTTTCCGCGCTTTTGGTACGTATCTCATTTTAAAGAACGGATATGACATTGAGGCCAATATTGTATCATTTGCTGCAGGCTCTAACTGCAAAAACTTTTTAAAATGTCTGCTTAAGTTTTCTTCAATCACATCTAACAGAGAGTCGCAGTATTTTAGATTTTCCGTCCTAAGACATTTGATTACATGTTGAATTCTTACTAGCTCGGGTAACAAAGAATCATAATAAGCGTCTTTTTCCCCTTGCAGGCTTTGAATAGTTTCTGCTACTGGCTTTGAACAGTCCACATATTCACTTAGCAAGTGAACGGTTTCACTAAGACATTTAAAATTAATGTCACCTAAGATGTCTGTCACTATAGAATCATTTATCTATTACTAAAAGTATTTTAGCAAACATAGTACCTACAAAATAGTAAGATACCAAACAAAAGGTATTTTAATACAAGAACAAAATGAATTTTAAAGAATTTTTATAGATACAAGATGAAAATACGTATTTTGGATCTTGTATATGTATTTCAGATACTTCAGTTACATCTCTGTAACTTACTACCAAAAAACTTACAATTAGTCAAATATTCCATTCCTTTTAATTGTTGGGGGTGCTTAATGGAACATAGACATTCAGGGTGATTTATGCAACAATCTTATTAAATATTGAATTTAAAAAATTAGATGCAACTCTTTATTCTTTTTTTATTTATAGTCCGTAATAAAAATCACTTGACGATTTAGATACAGAGCATAAAGTGAAAAAAAAATACTGTCTGAATGGTGTTGCTAATAATAAATCCAACCTGTTCATCACAGTCGAACAATTGTGAAACATCTAGAAGTACCATACAGGCTTGGTTCCATTTCTATATCTTGTTCCATGTTGTTTTTTATTTAAAAGTTACTTGTAAGGGGTGAAACGTTGTTTATTGACTGTTTATTCTGTACTGACGTTTCGCCTTTCGATCTAAGGTTTTATCAAGGTCGATTACTTACGTGCCTTGATAATGGCTTAGATCGAAAGCCAAAACGTCGGTGGAGATTACATAATCAATAAAACAGATTTCATTCCCAACTGGTTACTTCTAATTAAAAAAATCGTGATATGTCATTGGAGGACCCTAAACAAAACTTTTTAGTCTCTCCCCAGCCTCTCAGAGTCGTTCAGCGTCTCTAAGAGAGTCTCTCACAGTCTTTCACAATCTCTCAGTTATTGCCAAGGTGTTTTTATGGATCTCTCACAGTCTCTGTATGAGAGACTCGAACGATAAAATTGTTAATTCAGAGATTCGAGTCTCTCACAGAGAGACTGAATGAATAAAACTGAAAAATTGGGAGACTCGAGTC
>NW_020439093.1:247224-253734 GCF_000699045.2 Agrilus planipennis
TGGAAGTAATTATTTAAAACAATCATTTTAAATAGAAAAATAAATACTTACGTATTTAATTTTGTATGCATGTTTCCTTTATTCATGATTATTGACATTTGTCGCTGACATACGAACTATCGCCAGGGTGTTCGTCGCGTTTGTTACCACAGTAATCCATACATTTTTAGTCAAAATAAGTAAAAACTTAATAAAATTCCAATTTATCTGTATTTAATAATTTAAGTGATTAAAAGAAGGATTTTTGAGTGAAATTTAATAATTTATAATGGATTTTAATAATACGAAGGATTCCGGAGCAAGATTTTTTCCAAAAAATGTCATCATCATCATCATCATCATCATAAGCTCATCAGTCCTAAGACTGCTTGGACACGCACCGCCACTCTTTCCTATCCTGAACTAATCTTCGCTCTTCCTTAAAACTAGAACATCCCGTATCCTTAACTATTTGCAAACAGTAATCTAATCTCAGTCTACATCTACTCCCTTTAACTCCTTACAGTATTAACATGATTAATGCAGAGAGTGCAGAATTTCGACATGTAGGAGTCGATTCAATAAATTGAAGAACTTGATTTACCGATAAAAGCATTGTAATTATTTGTTGTAATAATGTAAATTTTGAAAACAGCTTTGTAGAATATCACAGCTAACACCCTGGGGTAGTAATATTAATGACCACGAAAGGAAATAAAATCAACCAATAGACCTAAGCGATTTCTAATTTTTAATTGAAAAATGGATATGTTAAGAGTCAAGAGTAATGCATTTCTTGATTTTTTAGCACCTAATGGTTGTAAATGTTGTCTTAATTTGAAATTTAATCGAGGCATCCTTTCCAGTCATAAAGTTGCCTTCCAGAAAAATGTGAAACAACATTTCTATCAAAGGAAACCCAAAAAAAATTAAGCGACTAGACATTAAATTTTCAATGCGTTAAACATTAAATTTCGCTGGATTGGTATCCCTAGTGAAGTCAGTTTTTTAATTAAAAACCTGAAATTACTTGAGAATACAACAGAATATCTGTCGATTCCATTATTTACGGGCATTTAATGAAATCCCTAGATTTTTAATTAAAAACGGTTTGCATTGTTTCCCTGCGACACTCGTAAACTACCTTAAACTTCATAAAATTGTAGAACAATAAAGGACTATATTATGTATACATATAGTTTAATGATAACCATTCGGTGCATTTCTCAAAATATGTCCGTCAGACAATAGATGGAGTACTATAAGAGTTGTAGAGACTGTTGGCCTTAATACATGTATAGACTATAAATGTCACACATTATGAAGTACATCAACAAAATAATGTTAAGTACTTTGTCTCCCTGTTACTCCGTAAGCATATATCTACTACTACTAATAATATGAACGCAAGGGGAAAGTTTCTTAATCCTATTTTATGACAAAGTCGGTAACTAAGCCCATAAATAAATAAATAAACAATGGTACCCACGTTATATAATTCAGATTCCTTAGAATTGTAGGGAACACCTGAAAAACCATACAAAGACATTTGAAAAAATAAAAACGAGGCGGTGGAAGTTCTACTTCTATTTATAAAAAAGGTTGTTTATTTCAGAAGAGATAAATAATCACATTTTCTTACAAACTTTCTTGGGCTTAGATCCGAACAAGTTTCTACCTTAAAAGCTCAAAACTGTTGTGTGAACCTTCTTGTTACTAATTATAAATAAATGTTGTATGTGTATTTTTCATGTCATGTGCCACCGACAAAGCAGCTATTTTACAAAATATAAAGAAAATATTATTTTTATTAATTTATTACTGACTAGATATGTACTGATATAACTATGTGAATATACCATTAAACTAACAATTTTTTATTACCCTCACTTAAATTAAAATCTACTAACTCAGCATGCACNATATTTTAGGTGAAAATACCTAATGAAAAGACGAGGTCATTGTCCGTAGACAAGGAATGTGTGCATTGAAATTGCGATGATTCCTCAAAGGTAAAGAAAAAATATAGAAGGATACCAGTTTGTACTTTTGTAAGGGTTGTTTGTGAATTGAATAGTTTTCGTTTTATATTTTTATTTATAATTCGTATTGATTGTCAAACAGCAAATCCGCTTAAATGTAGTGATGGTAATTGCCAAATAATTGCATTTGTAAAAGGCATAATACGTTATCCATAGTAATTTTGAAGCGTTGAAAAAGTTTCATGTTTAATAACAATAATTTACGAATGAAAACTTTTCCCTTGCGCTTAATGTCCATAAAATATTTTTACATTATCTAATTGTAATGCAAGTAAAAAAAATTAAAGAGATTGTTACTTAATTAAAATAATACACATACGTACATATATAATATAGGTGTACCTATATGTCTTGAAGGACTGAAATAAGTAGTGTACTTTATTTTTACAATTTCATGTTTCGTGTGATGATCTAGATCCTAGAAAGTAGAATTAGCAGTAGGTAAATAATTCCTAAAGGTTCAAATATTCCTCTACGGCAAAATGAGGAGTAAATATTTGAATTATTATTTAATATTTTCGTGATATTTTAATCCCTGATCACTATGAGACGTGATCGTATATACAGTTTTTCATGTTTACAGACTGCAACTGATTATTATTATTATTAGGATATCAGTATCTATTTGAAAAATTACTACAGTTTACTTATTGTTAGATTATATAACAACCCACTGCCTGAAACCTATTCGGAAAAGAAAACATGTAACAAAATACACTGCCTCCAGTACTTTCCACTAATTATGCAAAAAATTAACAGAATATCTTACACTCACTATTTGAAGGGAAACTCCTGTAAATTATAATTAAGGATTTCGAGATACGTTCAAATGATTATTTATCGAGTAAATCAATAAACATATATAAGTCCAGATACCTATTTTTAAAGCAATTTCTGAAATCAATTTACAACTATAAAATTTATGGATTTTTAAAAGTACTATTGTCATTTCTGATTGTCTTTCTCGCATTTATATCACTACTGAATGACGTTACTTGTCATTTTTCAATTAGTGTTTTAATCCAGTACCTTAAATATTCATCATGATATCCAAGTTACTTTTTTTTTGGATCAACTTCTAACGTTCTAGGAAAATAAAGTAATGGCTTGTATTTTGATGGTCAGTTTTAAAATTCAACGATGTCTTTTGGTCAGTATTTATACCATTGTAAATTGCCAGTATTTAAATAAATATGATCGGTATTTAATATTACATAAATGATCAGTATATTCAGGTAACTTAATACAAAATGGATTTAAATATTGACCATTTAACTTACCAATGATGTACAAGATACCTTAAGTAAAGTATCTGGAATACAAAATGCAAAACACTTTTAAATTAAGTATATTTGAGATACCTACCAGATGCAAATAACTTTCTGGAATGGTATCTGAATTACTAGATATAAAATACGTACCTTTTTATAGATAAAATACTTTTTTTAATGAAAGTTTATTTTTTACATGTAAACGGTGTTGATCGCGTAAACGTAGCACAACATAATATTATATTTTTAAGGTTTTCATTGAGATTTAAGTAAAACCAGATCCTGTAACAGTTTATCGCTCATTTCTTTTTCTATGGGGCTTCATGATCATACCTCCAAACGAGAAGAGTCGCTCCACAGGGGCAGAACTTGGCAAACAGGTGTTGTATTTGAAAAATGTTTTTTTTTTTTATTGTAGGATAAGCATTTTTTAAGCTCTTTATGTTGGTATCGTTATTATTTAAGGATTGCAATGTTTCTAAGTCAGCAGTGATGTCAGTAGATCCTGTGTTTTCGGCACTTGCAACAGAGGAATCTCAATCCTCTAAAAACATGTACTAAGATTCATCTTTTGACTTTTATTTTATATCACCTACAATATCGTCTAAATCTAAAGTCTCCGATTTTGGTTTTTCAGATCGATTAATGTTTCGTATTTCAGTCAGGATAAATTCTTTTACAAATTCTTTCCGCGCTTTTGGTACGTATCTCATTTTAAAGAACGGATATGACATTGAGGCCAATATTGTATCATTTGCTGCAGGCTCTAACTGCAAAAACTTTTTAAAATGTCTGCTTAAGTTTTCTTCAATCACATCTAACAGAGAGTCGCAGTATTTTAGATTTTCCGTCCTAAGACATTTGATTACATGTTGAATTCTTACTAGCTCGGGTAACAAAGAATCATAATAAGCGTCTTTTTCCCCTTGCAGGCTTTGAATAGTTTCTGCTACTGGCTTTGAACAGTCCACATATTCACTTAGCAAGTGAACGGTTTCACTAAGACATTTAAAATTAATGTCACCTAAGATGTCTGTCACTATAGAATCATTTATCTATTACTAAAAGTATTTTAGCAAACATAGTACCTACAAAATAGTAAGATACCAAACAAAAGGTATTTTAATACAAGAACAAAATGAATTTTAAAGAATTTTTATAGATACAAGATGAAAATACGTATTTTGGATCTTGTATATGTATTTCAGATACTTCAGTTACATCTCTGTAACTTACTACCAAAAAACTTACAATTAGTCAAATATTCCATTCCTTTTAATTGTTGGGGGTGCTTAATGGAACATAGACATTCAGGGTGATTTATGCAACAATCTTATTAAATATTGAATTTAAAAAATTAGATGCAACTCTTTATTCTTTTTTTATTTATAGTCCGTAATAAAAATCACTTGACGATTTAGATACAGAGCATAAAGTGAAAAAAAAATACTGTCTGAATGGTGTTGCTAATAATAAATCCAACCTGTTCATCACAGTCGAACAATTGTGAAACATCTAGAAGTACCATACAGGCTTGGTTCCATTTCTATATCTTGTTCCATGTTGTTTTTTATTTAAAAGTTACTTGTAAGGGGTGAAACGTTGTTTATTGACTGTTTATTCTGTACTGACGTTTCGCCTTTCGATCTAAGGTTTTATCAAGGTCGATTACTTACGTGCCTTGATAATGGCTTAGATCGAAAGCCAAAACGTCGGTGGAGATTACATAATCAATAAAACAGATTTCATTCCCAACTGGTTACTTCTAATTAAAAAAATCGTGATATGTCATTGGAGGACCCTAAACAAAACTTTTTAGTCTCTCCCCAGCCTCTCAGAGTCGTTCAGCGTCTCTAAGAGAGTCTCTCACAGTCTTTCACAATCTCTCAGTTATTGCCAAGGTGTTTTTATGGATCTCTCACAGTCTCTGTATGAGAGACTCGAACGATAAAATTTGTTAATTCAGAAAATTGAGAGACTGAATGAATAAAACTGAAAAATTGAGAGACTGCAGTCTCTCGTAGAAAGACTGGGATTTCTGA
The DNA here is from genome assembly GCF_000699045.2 of Agrilus planipennis. Lineage (NCBI taxonomy): Eukaryota > Metazoa > Arthropoda > Insecta > Coleoptera > Buprestidae > Agrilus > Agrilus planipennis. The sequence continues at coordinate 252,559 of NW_020439093.1, forward strand.
AATATGTTGAACTTTTAACCATGTCTGTCGAGACACCAGTTATTGAGAGATTCGAGTCTCTCGTTCAGAGACTGGATACCGATATGAGGATCTCTCTATGAGCTACTCGAGTCTCTCATTCAGAGACGCTAAACAGTTTTTTTGACAGTCTCTCTCAGCGACACCAGAGAGACTCGATGAGAGACGGAGACTCGAGCTCGCTTTCAGAGACTCTGAGAGACTGAACATTTTTATATCGGGGAGGATAATACAAAGGATTAATTATTTTGTTACACTAATCAAAAAGTCCAATATACCTAATAATATAATAATATTAATTTTACATGTTCTCTATCTATTGTTTTTTTGTGAATATTGTATGTGTCACAAAAATTGTTTATCCCAAAAATAAGTAGCACCTATACATCTCTCCTAACTTTTATAAAACTCTCTTCTCCTTATATACTTATTAAGGCAAGTTTACATTTCTTACTGCCGGGTTTCATACTAAATACATACCTACAATATTTGTAATTTGTATAACTGAAATATTTACTAATTTTGATGTTGTTAAGGGAAATAGATACTTGTTATAATTTAGCAGTAGGCATAAAGTATAAGTATTAAAAAGTAAACATGTGTTTATAAAAACTTTTATATTATACATTCGTGTTTGATGTCAAAAACAAGAAGCTACATTGCTGAAGAAGCTTTACAAAGTATCAAGTATACTAATCACTTACCAGAAACTATATTTGTAACAATACATATAGTACAGTTAGGAGCAAAATAATTGTCTATAATCGTTAAATTTTTTACCATAAATACTTCAATACAGAATTTTGACTTGTGCCTATGTAGAAATCTTAACACAATACCTAAATATACAAGTAAAATAGTTGCAGAAGGTATTTAATTCGAGATTTTGGATAATTTCATTTATTTATTTTACTGACACTTTTTAATAAACTTTTGAACAAGTTATTTGTACCTGACTGTACACAAAATCTTTGTGATACCTTCTCAGATTTTATAAGAAGTTATCAATTACAGTAAAATAGTCACTACTAGTAAATATTTTCAAGCTACATGCTGTATACTAGCGATGCAACGGAAGTGTCATAACGATAACAGAAGCGGAAACAGAAGTAAACAGTAAATTTTTGCAGAGACGCATGCGGAAGTGGAAATTAATGA